>NW_028262370.1:0-109043 GCF_047370975.1 Nipponia nippon
ACTATCTGCCTGGGCTGCTGAGCCGGAGCCAGCTCAGCAATTCCGAACGTCCAGGGATTCCTCCCACACCAAAGGTGCCGGCACCAAAAGCTCTTGCTGCTCTTCCAGTATCCAGGCAACCGCATTCACTGCCCCACAAACGCTGGGGCTGTCTCTTTCTGTACTCTCCCAAAGTCCAATACTATCTGCCTGGGCTGCTGAGCCGGAGCCAGCTCAGCAATTCCGAACGTCCAGGGATTCCTCCCACACCAAAGGTGCCGGCACCAAAAGCTCTTGCTGCTCTTCCAGTATCCAGGCAACCGCATTCACTGCCCCACAAACGCTGGGGCTGTCTCTTTCTGTACTCTCCCAAAGTCCAATACTATCTGCCTGGGCTGCTGAGCCGGAGCCAGCTCAGCAATTCCGAACGTCCAGGGATTCCTCCCACACCAAAGGTGCCGGCACCAAAAGCTCTTGCTGCTCTTCCAGTATCCAGGCAACCGCATTCACTGCCCCACAAACGCTGGGGCTGTCTCTTTCTGTACTCTCCCAAAGTCCAATACTATCTGCCTGGGCTGCTGAGCCGGAGTCAGCTCACAGGTAGCGAACGTCGAGGGATTCCTCCCACACCAAAGGTGCCGGCACCAAAAGCTCTTGCTGCTCTTCCAGTATCCAGGCATCCGCATTCACTGCCCCACAAACGCTGGGGCTGTCTCTTTCTGTACTCTCCCAAAGTCCAATACTATCTGCCTGGGCTGCTGAGCCGGAGCCAGCTCAGCAATTCCGAACGTCCAGGGATTCCTCCCACACCAAAGGTGCCGGCACCAAAAGCTCTTGCTGCTCTTCCAGTATCCAGGCAACCGCATTCACTGCCCCACAAACGCTGGGGCTGTCTCTTTCTGTACTCTCCCAAAGTCCAATACTATCTGCCTGGGCTGCTGAGCCGGAGCCAGCTCAGCAATTCCGAACGTCCAGGGATTCCTCCCACACCAAAGGTGCCGGCACCAAAAGCTCTTGCTGCTCTTCCAGTATCCAGGCAACCGCATTCACTGCCCCACAAACGCTGGGGCTGTCTCTTTCTGTACTCTCCCAAAGTCCAATACTATCTGCCTGGGCTGCTGAGCCGGAGCCAGCTCAGCAATTCCGAACGTCCAGGGATTCCTCCCACACCAAAGGTGCCGGCACCAAAAGCTCTTGCTGCTCTTCCAGTATCCAGGCAACCGCATTCACTGCCCCACAAACGCTGGGGCTGTCTCTTTCTGTACTCTCCCAAAGTCCAATACTATCTGCCTGGGCTGCTGAGCCGGAGCCAGCTCAGCAATTCCGAACGTCCAGGGATTCCTCCCACACCAAAGGTGCCGGCACCAAAAGCTCTTGCTGCTCTTCCAGTATCCAGGCAACCGCATTCACTGCCCCACAAACGCTGGGGCTGTCTCTTTCTGTACTCTCCCAAAGTCCAATACTATCTGCCTGGGCTGCTGAGCCGGAGCCAGCTCAGCAATTCCGAACGTCCAGGGATTCCTCCCACACCAAAGGTGCCGGCACCAAAAGCTCTTGCTGCTCTTCCAGTATCCAGGCAACCGCATTCACTGCCCCACAAACGCTGGGGCTGTCTCTTTCTGTACTCTCCCAAAGTCCAATACTATCTGCCTGGGCTGCTGAGCCGGAGCCAGCTCAGCAATTCCGAACGTCCAGGGATTCCTCCCACACCAAAGGTGCCGGCACCAAAAGCTCTTGCTGCTCTTCCAGTATCCAGGCAACCGCATTCACTGCCCCACAAACGCTGGGGCTGTCTCTTTCTGTACTCTCCCAAAGTCCAATACTATCTGCCTGGGCTGCTGAGCCGGAGCCAGCTCAGCAATTCCGAACGTCCAGGGATTCCTCCCACACCAAAGGTGCCGGCACCAAAAGCTCTTGCTGCTCTTCCAGTATCCAGGCAACCGCATTCACTGCCCCACAAACGCTGGGGCTGTCTCTTTCTGTACTCTCCCAAAGTCCAATACTATCTGCCTGGGCTGCTGAGCCGGAGCCAGCTCAGCAATTCCGAACGTCCAGGGATTCCTCCCACACCAAAGGTGCCGGCACCAAAAGCTCTTGCTGCTCTTCCAGTATCCAGGCAACCGCATTCACTGCCCCACAAACGCTGGGGCTGTCTCTTTCTGTACTCTCCCAAAGTCCAATACTATCTGCCTGGGCTGCTGAGCCGGAGCCAGCTCAGCAATTCCGAACGTCCAGGGATTCCTCCCACACCAAAGGTGCCGGCACCAAAAGCTCTTGCTGCTCTTCCAGTATCCAGGCAACCGCATTCACTGCCCCACAAACGCTGGGGCTGTCTCTTTCTGTACTCTCCCAAAGTCCAATACTATCTGCCTGGGCTGCTGAGCCGGAGCCAGCTCAGCAATTCCGAACGTCCAGGGATTCCTCCCACACCAAAGGTGCCGGCACCAAAAGCTCTTGCTGCTCTTCCAGTATCCAGGCAACCGCATTCACTGCCCCACAAACGCTGGGGCTGTCTCTTTCTGTACTCTCCCAAAGTCCAATACTATCTGCCTGGGCTGCTGAGCCGGAGCCAGCTCAGCAATTCCGAACGTCCAGGGATTCCTCCCACACCAAAGGTGCCGGCACCAAAAGCTCTTGCTGCTCTTCCAGTATCCAGGCAACCGCATTCACTGCCCCACAAACGCTGGGGCTGTCTCTTTCTGTACTCTCCCAAAGTCCAATACTATCTGCCTGGGCTGCTGAGCCGGAGCCAGCTCAGCAATTAGCGAACGTCCAGGGATTCCTCCCACACCAAAGGTGCCGGCACCAAAAGCTCTTGCTGCTCTTCCAGTATCCAGGCAACCGCATTCACTGCCCCACAAACGCTGGGGCTGTCTCTTTCTGTACTCTCCCAAAGTCCAATACTATCTGCCTGGGCTGCTGAGCCGGAGCCAGCTCAGCAATTCCGAACGTCCAGGGATTCCTCCCACACCAAAGGTGCCGGCACCAAAAGCTCTTGCTGCTCTTCCAGTATCCAGGCAACCGCATTCACTGCCCCACAAACGCTGGGGCTGTCTCTTTCTGTACTCTCCCAAAGTCCAATACTATCTGCCTGGGCTGCTGAGCCGGAGCCAGCTCAGCAATTCCGAACGTCCAGGGATTCCTCCCACACCAAAGGTGCCGGCACCAAAAGCTCTTGCTGCTCTTCCAGTATCCAGGCAACCGCATTCACTGCCCCACAAACGCTGGGGCTGTCTCTTTCTGTACTCTCCCAAAGTCCAATACTATCTGCCTGGGCTGCTGAGCCGGAGCCAGCTCAGCAATTCCGAACGTCCAGGGATTCCTCCCACACCAAAGGTGCCGGCACCAAAAGCTCTTGCTGCTCTTCCAGTATCCAGGCAACCGCATTCACTGCCCCACAAACGCTGGGGCTGTCTCTTTCTGTACTCTCCCAAAGTCCAATACTATCTGCCTGGGCTGCTGAGCCGGAGCCAGCTCAGCAATTCCGAACGTCCAGGGATTCCTCCCACACCAAAGGTGCCGGCACCAAAAGCTCTTGCTGCTCTTCCAGTATCCAGGCAACCGCATTCACTGCCCCACAAACGCTGGGGCTGTCTCTTTCTGTACTCTCCCAAAGTCCAATACTATCTGCCTGGGCTGCTGAGCCGGAGCCAGCTCAGCAATTCCGAACGTCCAGGGATTCCTCCCACACCAAAGGTGCCGGCACCAAAAGCTCTTGCTGCTCTTCCAGTATCCAGGCAACCGCATTCACTGCCCCACAAACGCTGGGGCTGTCTCTTTCTGTACTCTCCCAAAGTCCAATACTATCTGCCTGGGCTGCTGAGCCGGAGCCAGCTCAGCAATTCCGAACGTCCAGGGATTCCTCCCACACCAAAGGTGCCGGCACCAAAAGCTCTTGCTGCTCTTCCAGTATCCAGGCAACCGCATTCACTGCCCCACAAACGCTGGGGCTGTCTCTTTCTGTACTCTCCCAAAGTCCAATACTATCTGCCTGGGCTGCTGAGCCGGAGCCAGCTCAGCAATTCCGAACGTCCAGGGATTCCTCCCACACCAAAGGTGCCGGCACCAAAAGCTCTTGCTGCTCTTCCAGTATCCAGGCAACCGCATTCACTGCCCCACAAACGCTGGGGCTGTCTCTTTCTGTACTCTCCCAAAGTCCAATACTATCTGCCTGGGCTGCTGAGCCGGAGCCAGCTCAGCAATTCCGAACGTCCAGGGATTCCTCCCACACCAAAGGTGCCGGCACCAAAAGCTCTTGCTGCTCTTCCAGTATCCAGGCAACCGCATTCACTGCCCCACAAACGCTGGGGCTGTCTCTTTCTGTACTCTCCCAAAGTCCAATACTATCTGCCTGGGCTGCTGAGCCGGAGCCAGCTCAGCAATTCCGAACGTCCAGGGATTCCTCCCACACCAAAGGTGCCGGCACCAAAAGCTCTTGCTGCTCTTCCAGTATCCAGGCAACCGCATTCACTGCCCCACAAACGCTGGGGCTGTCTCTTTCTGTACTCTCCCAAAGTCCAATACTATCTGCCTGGGCTGCTGAGCCGGAGCCAGCTCAGCAATTCCGAACGTCCAGGGATTCCTCCCACACCAAAGGTGCCGGCACCAAAAGCTCTTGCTGCTCTTCCAGTATCCAGGCAACCGCATTCACTGCCCCACAAACGCTGGGGCTGTCTCTTTCTGTACTCTCCCAAAGTCCAATACTATCTGCCTGGGCTGCTGAGCCGGAGCCAGCTCAGCAATTCCGAACGTCCAGGGATTCCTCCCACACCAAAGGTGCCGGCACCAAAAGCTCTTGCTGCTCTTCCAGTATCCAGGCAACCGCATTCACT
The DNA here is from genome assembly GCF_047370975.1 of Nipponia nippon. Classification (NCBI taxonomy): domain Eukaryota; kingdom Metazoa; phylum Chordata; class Aves; order Pelecaniformes; family Threskiornithidae; genus Nipponia; species Nipponia nippon. The sequence goes on from NW_028262370.1 coordinate 4,812, forward strand.
GCCCCACAAACGCTGGGGCTGTCTCTTTCTGTACTCTCCCAAAGTCCAATACTATCTGCCTGGGCTGCTGAGCCGGAGCCAGCTCAGCAATTCCGAACGTCCAGGGATTCCTCCCACACCAAAGGTGCCGGCACCAAAAGCTCTTGCTGCTCTTCCAGTATCCAGGCAACCGCATTCACTGCCCCACAAACGCTGGGGCTGTCTCTTTCTGTACTCTCCCAAAGTCCAATACTATCTGCCTGGGCTGCTGAGCCGGAGCCAGCTCAGCAATTCCGAACGTCCAGGGATTCCTCCCACACCAAAGGTGCCGGCACCAAAAGCTCTTGCTGCTCTTCCAGTATCCAGGCAACCGCATTCACTGCCCCACAAACGCTGGGGCTGTCTCTTTCTGTACTCTCCCAAAGTCCAATACTATCTGCCTGGGCTGCTGAGCCGGAGCCAGCTCAGCAATTCCGAACGTCCAGGGATTCCTCCCACACCAAAGGTGCCGGCACCAAAAGCTCTTGCTGCTCTTCCAGTATCCAGGCAACCGCATTCACTGCCCCACAAACGCTGGGGCTGTCTCTTTCTGTACTCTCCCAAAGTCCAATACTATCTGCCTGGGCTGCTGAGCCGGAGCCAGCTCAGCAATTCCGAACGTCCAGGGATTCCTCCCACACCAAAGGTGCCGGCACCAAAAGCTCTTGCTGCTCTTCCAGTATCCAGGCAACCGCATTCACTGCCCCACAAACGCTGGGGCTGTCTCTTTCTGTACTCTCCCAAAGTCCAATACTATCTGCCTGGGCTGCTGAGCCGGAGCCAGCTCAGCAATTCCGAACGTCCAGGGATTCCTCCCACACCAAAGGTGCCGGCACCAAAAGCTCTTGCTGCTCTTCCAGTATCCAGGCAACCGCATTCACTGCCCCACAAACGCTGGGGCTGTCTCTTTCTGTACTCTCCCAAAGTCCAATACTATCTGCCTGGGCTGCTGAGCCGGAGCCAGCTCAGCAATTCCGAACGTCCAGGGATTCCTCCCACACCAAAGGTGCCGGCACCAAAAGCTCTTGCTGCTCTTCCAGTATCCAGGCAACCGCATTCACTGCCCCACAAACGCTGGGGCTGTCTCTTTCTGTACTCTCCCAAAGTCCAATACTATCTGCCTGGGCTGCTGAGCCGGAGCCAGCTCAGCAATTCCGAACGTCCAGGGATTCCTCCCACACCAAAGGTGCCGGCACCAAAAGCTCTTGCTGCTCTTCCAGTATCCAGGCAACCGCATTCACTGCCCCACAAACGCTGGGGCTGTCTCTTTCTGTACTCTCCCAAAGTCCAATACTATCTGCCTGGGCTGCTGAGCCGGAGCCAGCTCAGCAATTCCGAACGTCCAGGGATTCCTCCCACACCAAAGGTGCCGGCACCAAAAGCTCTTGCTGCTCTTCCAGTATCCAGGCAACCGCATTCACTGCCCCACAAACGCTGGGGCTGTCTCTTTCTGTACTCTCCCAAAGTCCAATACTATCTGCCTGGGCTGCTGAGCCGGAGCCAGCTCAGCAATTCCGAACGTCCAGGGATTCCTCCCACACCAAAGGTGCCGGCACCAAAAGCTCTTGCTGCTCTTCCAGTATCCAGGCAACCGCATTCACTGCCCCACAAACGCTGGGGCTGTCTCTTTCTGTACTCTCCCAAAGTCCAATACTATCTGCCTGGGCTGCTGAGCCGGAGCCAGCTCAGCAATTCCGAACGTCCAGGGATTCCTCCCACACCAAAGGTGCCGGCACCAAAAGCTCTTGCTGCTCTTCCAGTATCCAGGCAACCGCATTCACTGCCCCACAAACGCTGGGGCTGTCTCTTTCTGTACTCTCCCAAAGTCCAATACTATCTGCCTGGGCTGCTGAGCCGGAGCCAGCTCAGCAATTCCGAACGTCCAGGGATTCCTCCCACACCAAAGGTGCCGGCACCAAAAGCTCTTGCTGCTCTTCCAGTATCCAGGCAACCGCATTCACTGCCCCACAAACGCTGGGGCTGTCTCTTTCTGTACTCTCCCAAAGTCCAATACTATCTGCCTGGGCTGCTGAGCCGGAGCCAGCTCAGCAATTCCGAACGTCCAGGGATTCCTCCCACACCAAAGGTGCCGGCACCAAAAGCTCTTGCTGCTCTTCCAGTATCCAGGCAACCGCATTCACTGCCCCACAAACGCTGGGGCTGTCTCTTTCTGTACTCTCCCAAAGTCCAATACTATCTGCCTGGGCTGCTGAGCCGGAGCCAGCTCAGCAATTCCGAACGTCCAGGGATTCCTCCCACACCAAAGGTGCCGGCACCAAAAGCTCTTGCTGCTCTTCCAGTATCCAGGCAACCGCATTCACTGCCCCACAAACGCTGGGGCTGTCTCTTTCTGTACTCTCCCAAAGTCCAATACTATCTGCCTGGGCTGCTGAGCCGGAGCCAGCTCAGCAATTCCGAACGTCCAGGGATTCCTCCCACACCAAAGGTGCCGGCACCAAAAGCTCTTGCTGCTCTTCCAGTATCCAGGCAACCGCATTCACTGCCCCACAAACGCTGGGGCTGTCTCTTTCTGTACTCTCCCAAAGTCCAATACTATCTGCCTGGGCTGCTGAGCCGGAGCCAGCTCAGCAATTCCGAACGTCCAGGGATTCCTCCCACACCAAAGGTGCCGGCACCAAAAGCTCTTGCTGCTCTTCCAGTATCCAGGCAACCGCATTCACTGCCCCACAAACGCTGGGGCTGTCTCTTTCTGTACTCTCCCAAAGTCCAATACTATCTGCCTGGGCTGCTGAGCCGGAGCCAGCTCAGCAATTCCGAACGTCCAGGGATTCCTCCCACACCAAAGGTGCCGGCACCAAAAGCTCTTGCTGCTCTTCCAGTATCCAGGCAACCGCATTCACTGCCCCACAAACGCTGGGGCTGTCTCTTTCTGTACTCTCCCAAAGTCCAATACTATCTGCCTGGGCTGCTGAGCCGGAGCCAGCTCAGCAATTCCGAACGTCCAGGGATTCCTCCCACACCAAAGGTGCCGGCACCAAAAGCTCTTGCTGCTCTTCCAGTATCCAGGCAACCGCATTCACTGCCCCACAAACGCTGGGGCTGTCTCTTTCTGTACTCTCCCAAAGTCCAATACTATCTGCCTGGGCTGCTGAGCCGGAGCCAGCTCAGCAATTCCGAACGTCCAGGGATTCCTCCCACACCAAAGGTGCCGGCACCAAAAGCTCTTGCTGCTCTTCCAGTATCCAGGCAACCGCATTCACTGCCCCACAAACGCTGGGGCTGTCTCTTTCTGTACTCTCCCAAAGTCCAATACTATCTGCCTGGGCTGCTGAGCCGGAGCCAGCTCAGCAATTCCGAACGTCCAGGGATTCCTCCCACACCAAAGGTGCCGGCACCAAAAGCTCTTGCTGCTCTTCCAGTATCCAGGCAACCGCATTCACTGCCCCACAAACGCTGGGGCTGTCTCTTTCTGTACTCTCCCAAAGTCCAATACTATCTGCCTGGGCTGCTGAGCCGGAGCCAGCTCAGCAATTCCGAACGTCCAGGGATTCCTCCCACACCAAAGGTGCCGGCACCAAAAGCTCTTGCTGCTCTTCCAGTATCCAGGCAACCGCATTCACTGCCCCACAAACGCTGGGGCTGTCTCTTTCTGTACTCTCCCAAAGTCCAATACTATCTGCCTGGGCTGCTGAGCCGGAGCCAGCTCAGCAATTCCGAACGTCCAGGGATTCCTCCCACACCAAAGGTGCCGGCACCAAAAGCTCTTGCTGCTCTTCCAGTATCCAGGCAACCGCATTCACTGCCCCACAAACGCTGGGGCTGTCTCTTTCTGTACTCTCCCAAAGTCCAATACTATCTGCCTGGGCTGCTGAGCCGGAGCCAGCTCAGCAATTCCGAACGTCCAGGGATTCCTCCCACACCAAAGGTGCCGGCACCAAAAGCTCTTGCTGCTCTTCCAGTATCCAGGCAACCGCATTCACTGCCCCACAAACGCTGGGGCTGTCTCTTTCTGTACTCTCCCAAAGTCCAATACTATCTGCCTGGGCTGCTGAGCCGGAGCCAGCTCAGCAATTCCGAACGTCCAGGGATTCCTCCCACACCAAAGGTGCCGGCACCAAAAGCTCTTGCTGCTCTTCCAGTATCCAGGCAACCGCATTCACTGCCCCACAAACGCTGGGGCTGTCTCTTTCTGTACTCTCCCAAAGTCCAATACTATCTGCCTGGGCTGCTGAGCCGGAGCCAGCTCAGCAATTCCGAACGTCCAGGGATTCCTCCCACACCAAAGGTGCCGGCACCAAAAGCTCTTGCTGCTCTTCCAGTATCCAGGCAACCGCATTCACTGCCCCACAAACGCTGGGGCTGTCTCTTTCTGTACTCTCCCAAAGTCCAATACTATCTGCCTGGGCTGCTGAGCCGGAGCCAGCTCAGCAATTCCGAACGTCCAGGGATTCCTCCCACACCAAAGGTGCCGGCACCAAAAGCTCTTGCTGCTCTTCCAGTATCCAGGCAACCGCATTCACTGCCCCACAAACGCTGGGGCTGTCTCTTTCTGTACTCTCCCAAAGTCCAATACTATCTGCCTGGGCTGCTGAGCCGGAGCCAGCTCAGCAATTCCGAACGTCCAGGGATTCCTCCCACACCAAAGGTGCCGGCACCAAAAGCTCTTGCTGCTCTTCCAGTATCCAGGCAACCGCATTCACTGCCCCACAAACGCTGGGGCTGTCTCTTTCTGTACTCTCCCAAAGTCCAATACTATCTGCCTGGGCTGCTGAGCCGGAGCCAGCTCAGCAATTCCGAACGTCCAGGGATTCCTCCCACACCAAAGGTGCCGGCACCAAAAGCTCTTGCTGCTCTTCCAGTATCCAGGCAACCGCATTCACTGCCCCACAAACGCTGGGGCTGTCTCTTTCTGTACTCTCCCAAAGTCCAATACTATCTGCCTGGGCTGCTGAGCCGGAGCCAGCTCAGCAATTCCGAACGTCCAGGGATTCCTCCCACACCAAAGGTGCCGGCACCAAAAGCTCTTGCTGCTCTTCCAGTATCCAGGCAACCGCATTCACTGCCCCACAAACGCTGGGGCTGTCTCTTTCTGTACTCTCCCAAAGTCCAATACTATCTGCCTGGGCTGCTGAGCCGGAGCCAGCTCAGCAATTCCGAACGTCCAGGGATTCCTCCCACACCAAAGGTGCCGGCACCAAAAGCTCTTGCTGCTCTTCCAGTATCCAGGCAACCGCATTCACTGCCCCACAAACGCTGGGGCTGTCTCTTTCTGTACTCTCCCAAAGTCCAATACTATCTGCCTGGGCTGCTGAGCCGGAGCCAGCTCAGCAATTCCGAACGTCCAGGGATTCCTCCCACACCAAAGGTGCCGGCACCAAAAGCTCTTGCTGCTCTTCCAGTATCCAGGCAACCGCATTCACTGCCCCACAAACGCTGGGGCTGTCTCTTTCTGTACTCTCCCAAAGTCCAATACTATCTGCCTGGGCTGCTGAGCCGGAGCCAGCTCAGCAATTCCGAACGTCCAGGGATTCCTCCCACACCAAAGGTGCCGGCACCAAAAGCTCTTGCTGCTCTTCCAGTATCCAGGCAACCGCATTCACTGCCCCACAAACGCTGGGGCTGTCTCTTTCTGTACTCTCCCAAAGTCCAATACTATCTGCCTGGGCTGCTGAGCCGGAGCCAGCTCAGCAATTCCGAACGTCCAGGGATTCCTCCCACACCAAAGGTGCCGGCACCAAAAGCTCTTGCTGCTCTTCCAGTATCCAGGCAACCGCATTCACTGCCCCACAAACGCTGGGGCTGTCTCTTTCTGTACTCTCCCAAAGTCCAATACTATCTGCCTGGGCTGCTGAGCCGGAGCCAGCTCAGCAATTCCGAACGTCCAGGGATTCCTCCCACACCAAAGGTGCCGGGACCAAAAGCTCTTGCTGCTCTTCCAGTATCCAGGCAACCGCATTCACTGCCCCACAAACGCTGGGGCTGTCTCTTTCTGTACTCTCCCAAAGTCCAATACTATCTGCCTGGGCTGCTGAGCCGGAGCCAGCTCAGCAATTCCGAACGTCCAGGGATTCCTCCCACACCAAAGGTGCCGGCACCAAAAGCTCTTGCTGCTCTTCCAGTATCCAGGCAACCGCATTCACTGCCCCACAAACGCTGGGGCTGTCTCTTTCTGTACTCTCCCAAAGTCCAATACTATCTGCCTGGGCTGCTGAGCCGGAGCCAGCTCAGCAATTCCGAACGTCCAGGGATTCCTCCCACACCAAAGGTGCCGGGACCAAAAGCTCTTGCTGCTCTTCCAGTATCCAGGCAACCGCATTCACTGCCCCACAAACGCTGGGGCTGTCTCTTTCTGTACTCTCCCAAAGTCCAATACTATCTGCCTGGGCTGCTGAGCCGGAGCCAGCTCAGCAATTCCGAACGTCCAGGGATTCCTCCCACACCAAAGGTGCCGGCACCAAAAGCTCTTGCTGCTCTTCCAGTATCCAGGCAACCGCATTCACTGCCCCACAAACGCTGGGGCTGTCTCTTTCTGTACTCTCCCAAAGTCCAATACTATCTGCCTGGGCTGCTGAGCCGGAGCCAGCTCAGCAATTCCGAACGTCCAGGGATTCCTCCCACACCAAAGGTGCCGGCACCAAAAGCTCTTGCTGCTCTTCCAGTATCCAGGCAACCGCATTCACTGCCCCACAAACGCTGGGGCTGTCTCTTTCTCTACTCTCCCAAAGTCCAATACTATCTGCCTGGGCTGCTGAGCCGGAGCCAGCTCAGCAATTCCGAATGTCCAGGGATTCCTCCCACACCAAAGGTGCCAGGACCAAAAGCTCTTGCTGCTCTTCCAGTATCCAGGCAACCGCATTCACTGCCCCACAAACGCTGGGGCTGTCTCTTTCTGTACTCTCCCAAAGTCCAATACTATCTGCCTGGGCTGCTGAGCCGGAGCCAGCTCAGCAGTAGCGAACGTCCAGGGATTCCTCCCACACCAAAGGTGCCGTGACCAAAAGCTCTTGCTGCTCTTCCAGTATCCAGGCAACCGCATTCACTGCCCCACAAACGCTGGGGCTGTCTCTTTCTGTACTCTCCCAAAGTCCAATACTATCTGCCTGGGCTGCTGAGCCGGAGCCAGCTCAGCAATTCCGAACGTCCAGGGATTCCTCCCACACCAAAGGTGCCGGGACCAAAAGCTCTTGCTGCTCTTCCAGTATCCAGGCAATTGCATTCACTGCCCCACAAACGCTGGGGCTGTCTCTTTCTGTACTCTCCCAAAGTCCAATACTATCTGCCTGGGCTGCTGAGCTGGAGCCAGCTCATCAATAGCGAACGTCCAGGGATTCCTCCCACACCAAAGGTGCCGGCACCAAAAGCTCTTGCTGCTCTTCCAGTATCCAGGCAACCGCATTCACTGCCCCACAAACGCTGGGGCTGTCTCTTTCTGTACTCTCCCAAAGTCCAATACTATCTGCCTGGGCTGCTGAGCTGTAGCCGGCTAGCAATTGCGAACGTCCAGGGATTCCTCCCACACCAAAGGTGCCGGCACCAAAAGCTCTTGCTGCTCTTCCAGTATCCAGGCAACGGCATTCACTGCCCCACAAACGCTGGGGCTGTCTCTTTCTCTACTCTCCCAAAGTCCAATACTATCTGCCTGGGCTGCTGGTCCAGAGCCGACTAGCAATAGCGAACGTCCAGGGATTCCTCCCACACCAAAGGTGCCGGCACCAAAAGCTCTTGCTGCTCTTCCAGTATCCAGGCAACCGCATTCACTGCCCCACAAACGCTGGGGCTGTCTCTTTCTGTACTCTCCCAAAGTCCAATACTATCTGCCTGCGCTGCTGCTGCGGAGCCAGCTGAGCAATTCCGAACGTCCAGGGATTCCTCCCACACCAAAGGTGCCGGCACCAAAAGCTCTTGCTGCTCTTCCAGTATCCAGGCAACCGCATTCACTGCCCCACAAACGCTGGGGCTGTCTCTTTCTGTACTCTCCCAAAGTCCAATACTATCTGTCTGGGCTGCTGAGCCGGAGCCAGCTGAGCAATTCCGAACGTCCAGGGATTCCTCCCACACCAAAGGTGCCGGCACCAAAAGCTCTTGCTGCTCTTCCAGTATCCAGGCAACTACATTCACTGCCCCACAAACGCTGGGGCTGTCTCTTTCTGTACTCTCCCAAAGTCCAATACTATCTGCCTGGGCTGCTGAGCCGCAGCCAGCTGAGCAATTCCAAACGTCCAGGGATTCCTCCCACACCAAAGGTGCCGGGACCAAAAGCTCTTGCTGCTCTTCCAGTATCCAGGCAACCGCATTCACTGCCCCACAAATGCTGGGGCTGTCTCTTTCTGTACTCTCCCAAAGTCCAATACTAGCTGCCTGGGCTGCTGAGCCGGAGCCAGCTCAGCAATTCCGAACGTCCAGGGATTCCTCCCACACCAAAGATGCCGGCACCAAAAGCTCTTGCTGCTCTTCCAGTATCCAGGCAACCGCATTCACTGCCCCACAAAGGCCTGGGCTGTCTCTTTCTGTACTCTCCCAAAGTCCAATACTCTCTGCCTGGGCTGCTGGTCCAGAGCCGACTAGCAATAGCGAACGTCCAGGGATTCCTCCCACACCTTAGGTGCCGGCACAAAAGCTCTTGCTGCTCTTCCAGTATCCAGGCAACCGCATTCCCTGCCCCACAAACGCTGGGGCTGTCTCTTTCTGTACTCTCCCAAAGTCCAATACTAGCTGCCTGGGCTGCTGAGCCAGAGCCAGCTGAGCAATTCCAAACGTCCAGGGATTCCTCCCACACCAAAGGTGCCAGGACCAAAAGCTCTTGCTGCTCTTCCAGTATCCAGGCAACCGCATTCCGTGCCCCACAAACGCTGTTGCTGTCTCTTTCTGTGCTCTCCCAAAGTCCAATACTATCTGCCTGGGCTGCTGAGCCGGAGCCAGCTCAGCAATTCCGAATGTCCAGGGATTCCTCCCACACCAAAGGTGCCGGCACCAAAAGCTCTTGCTGCTCTTCCAGTATCCAGGCAACCGCATTCACTGTCCCACAATCGCTGGGGCTGTCTCTTTCTGTATTCTCCCAAAGTCCAATACTATCTGCCTGGGCTGCTGAACCGGAGCCAGCTCAGCAATTCCGAACGTCCAGGGATTCCTCCCACACCAAAGGTGCCGGCACCAAAAGCTCTTGCTGCTCTTCCAGTATGCAGGCAACCGCATTCACTGCCCCACAAACGCTGGGGCTGTCTCTTTCTGGACTCTCCCGAAGTCCAATACTATCTGTCTGGGCTGCTGAGCCGGAGCCAGATCAGCAATTCCGAACGTCCATGCATTCCTCCCACACCAAAGGTGCCGGCACCAAAAGCTCTTGCTGCTCTTCCAGTATCCAGGCAACCGCATTCACTGCCCCACAAACGCTGGGGCTGTCTCTTTCTGTACTCTCCCAAAGTCCAATACTATCTGCCTGGGCTGCTGAGCCTGAGCCAGCTCACAGGTAGCGAACGTCGAGGGATTCCTCCCACACCAAATGTTCCGGCACCAAAAGCTCTTGCTGCTCTTCCAGTATCCAGGCAACCGCATTCACTGCCCCACAAACGCTGGGGCTGTCTCTTTCTGTACTCTCCCAAAGCGCAATACTCTCTGCCTGGGCTGCTGGTCCAGAGCTGACTAGCAATAGCAAACGTCCAGGGATTCGTCCCACACCAAAGGTGCCGGCACCAAAAGCTCTTGGTGCTCTTCCAGTATCCAGGCAACTGCATTCAGTGCCCCACAAATGGTGGGGCTGTCTCTTTCTGTCCTCTTCCAAAGTCCAATATTACCTGCCTGGGCCGCTGAGCCGGAGCCACCTCAGCAATTCCGAACTTCCAGGGATTGCTCCCAAACCAAAGGTGCCGGGACCAAAAGCTCTTGCTGCTCTTCCAGTATCCAGGCAACTGCATTCACTGCCCCACAAACGCTGTTGCTGTCTCTTTCTGTACTCTCCCAAAGTCCAATACTCTCTGCCTGGGCTGCTGGTCCAGAGCTGACTAGCAATAGCAAACGTCCAGGGATTCCTCCCACACCAAAGGTGCCAGCTCAAAAGCTCTTGCTGCTCTTCCAGTATCCAGGCAACCGCATTCACTGCCCCACAAACGCTGGGGCTGTCTCTTTCTGTACTCTCCCAAAGTCCAATACTATCTGCCTGGGCTGCTGAGCCGGAGCCAGATCAGCAATTCCGAACGTCCAGGGATTCCTCCCAAACCAAAGGTGCCGGGACCAGAAGCTCTTGCTGCTCTTCCAGTATCCAGGCAACTGCATTCACTGCCCCACAAACGCTGGGGCTGTCTCTTTCTCTACTCTCCCAAAGTCCAATACTGTCTGCCTGGGCTGCTGGTCCGGAGCCAGCTCAGCAATTCCGAACGTCAAGGGATTCCTCCCAAACCAAAGGTGCCGGGACCAGAAGCTCTTGCTGCTCTTCCAGTATCCAGGCAACCGCATTCACTGCCCCACAAACGCTGGGGCTGTCTCTTTCTGTACTCTCCCAAAGTCCAATACTCTCTGCCTGGGCCGCTGAGCTGGAGCCAGCTCATCTGTAGCGAACGTCCGGGGATTCCTCCCACACCAAAAGTGCCGGCACCAAAAGCTCTTGCTGCTCTTCAAGTATCCAGGCAACCGCATTCACAGCCCCACAAACGCTGAGGCTGTCTCTTTCTAGAGTCCCCAAAGTCCAATACTATCTGCCTGTGCCGCTGAGCCTTAGCCAGCTCATCAGTAGCGAACGTCCAGGGATTCCTCCCACACCAAAAGTTTCGGGACCAAAAGATCTTGCTGCTCTTCAAGTATCCAGGAAATTGCATTCGCTGCCCCGCAAACGGTGGGGCTGTCTTTTTCTATAGCCTCCCAAAGTCTAATACTATCTGCCTGGGCCACTGAGCTGGAGCCAGCTCATCAGTAGCGAACGTCCAGGGATTCCTCCGACACCAAAGGTGCCGGCACCAAAAGCTCTTGCTGCTCTTCCAGTATCCAGGCAACCGCATTCACTGCCCGAAAAATGCTTGCGCTGTCTCTTTCTGTACTCTCCCAAAGTCCAATACTATCTGCCTGGGCCGCTGAGCTGTAGCCGGCTAGCAATTGCGAACGTCCAGGGATTCCTCCCACACCAAAGGTGCCGGCACCAAAAGCTCTTGCTGCTCTTCCAGTATCCAGGAAACGGCATTCACTGCCCCACAAACGCTGCGGCTGTCTCTTTCTCTACTCTCCCAAAGTCCAATACTCTCTGCCTGGGCTGCTGGTCCAGAGCTGACTAGCAATAGCAAACGTCAAGGGATTCCTCCCACACCAAAGGTGCCGGCACCAAAAGCTCTTGGTGCTCTTCCAGTATCCAGGCAACCGCATTCCCTGCCCCAAAAACGCTGGGGCTGTCTCTTTCTGTACTGTCCTGAAGTCCAATACTATCTGCCTGCGCTGCTGAGGCGGAGCCAGCTCAGCAATTCCAAATGTCCAGGGATTCCTCCCACACCAAAGGTGCCGGCACCAAAAGCTCTTGCTGCTCTTCCAGTATCCAGGCAACCGCATTCACTGCCCCACAAACGCTGGGGCTGTCTCTTTCTGTATTCTCCCAAAGTCCAATACTATCTGCCTGGGCTGCTGAGCCGGAGCCAGCTGAGCAATTCCGAACGTCCAGGGATTCCTCCCACACCAAAGGTGCCGGCACCAAAAGCTCTTGCTGCTCTTCCAGTATCCAGGCCACTACATTCCCTGCCCCACAAACGCTGGGGCTGTCTCTTTCTGTACTCTCCCAAAGTCCAATACTATCTGCCTGGGCTGCTGAGCCGCAGCCAGCTGAGCAATTCCAAACGTCCAGGGATTCCTCCCACACCAAAGGTGCCGGGACCAAAAGCTCTTGCTGCTCTTCCAGTATCCAGGCAACCGCATTCACTGCCCCACAAATGCTGGGGCTGTCTCTTTCTGTACTCTCCCAAAGTCCAATACTATCTGCCTGGGCTGCTGAGCCGAAGCCAGCTCAGCAATTCCGGACGTCCAGGGATTCCTCCCACACCAAAGATGCCGGCACCAAAAGCTCTTGCTGCTCTTCCAGTATCCAGGCAACCGCATTCACTGCCCCACAAAGGCCTGGGCTGTCTCTTTCTGTACTCTCCCAAAGTCCAATACTCTCTGCCTGGGCTGCTGGTCCAGAGCCGACTAGCAATAGCAAACGTCCAGGGATTCCTCCCACACCAAAGGTGCCGGCACAAAAGCTCTTGCTGCTCTTCCAGTATCCAGGCAACCGCATTCCCGGCCCCACAAACGCTGTTGCTGTCTCTTTCTGTACTCTCCCAAAATCCAATACTAGCTGCCTGGGCTGCTGAGCCAGAGCCAGCTCAGCAATTCCGAACGTCCAGGGATTCCTCCCACACCAAAGGTGCCAGGACCAAAAGCTCTTGCTGCTCTTCCAGTATCCAGGCAACCGCATTCCGTGCCCCACAAACGCTGGGGCTGTCTCTTTCTGTACTCTCCCAAAGTCCAATACTATCTGCCTGGGCTGCTGAGCCGGAGCCAGCTCAGCAATTCCGAATGTCCAGGGATTCCTCCCACACCAAAGGTGCCGGCACCAAAAGCTCTTGCTGCTCTTCCAGTATCCAGGCAACCGCATTCACTGTCCCACAATCGCTGGGGCTGTCTCTTTCTGTCCTCTCCCAAAGTCCAATACTATCTGCCTGGGCTACTGAACCGGAGCCAGCTCAGCAATTCCGAACGTCCAGGGATTCCTCCCACACCAAAGGTGACGGCACCAAAAGCTCTTGCTGCTCTTCCAGTATGCAGGCAACCGCATTCACTGCCCCACAAACGCTGGGGCTGTCTCTTTCTGGACTCTCCCGAAGTCCAATACTATCTGCCTGGGCTGCTGAGCCGGAACCAGATCAGCAATTCCGAACGTCCATGCATTCCTCCCACACCAAAGGTGCCGGCACCAAAAGCTCTTGCTGCTCTTCCAGTATCCAGGCAACCGCATTCACTGCCCCACAAACGCTGGGGCTGTCTCTTTCTGTACTCTCCCAAAGTCCAATACTATCTGCCTGGGCTGCTGAGCCTGAGCCAGCTCACAGGTAGCGAACGTCGAGGGATTCCTCCCACACCAAATGTTCCGGCACCAAAAGCTCTTGCTGCTCTTCCAGTATCCAGGCAACCGCATTCACTGCCCCACAAACGCTGGGGCTGTCTCTTTCTGTACTCTCCCAAAGCGCAATACTCTCTGCCTGGGCTGCTGGTCCAGAGCCGACTAGCAATAGCAAACGTCCAGGGATTCGTCCCACACCAAAGGTGCCGGCACCAAAAGCTCTTGCTGCTCTTCCAGTATCCAGGCAACTGCATTCAGTGCCCCACAAATGGTGGGGCTGTCTCTTTCTGTCCTCTTCCAAAGTTCAATATTACCTGCCTGGGCCGCTGAGCCGGAGCCACCTCAGCAATTCCGAACTTCCAGGGATTGCTCCCAAACCAAAGGTGCCGGGACCAAAAGCTCTTGCTGCTCTTCCAGTATCCAGGCAACTGCATTCACTGCCCCACAAACGCTGTTGCTGTCTCTTTCTGTACTCTCCCAAAGTCCAATACTCTCTGCCTGGGCTGCTGGTCCAGAGCTGACTAGCAATAGCAAACGTCCAGCGATTCCTCCCACACCAAAGGTGCCGGCACCAAAAGCTCTTGCTGCTCTTCCAGTATCCAGGCAACCGCATTCACTGCCCCACAAACGCTGGGGCTGTCTCTTTCTGTACTCTCCCAAAGTCCAATACTATCTGCCTGGGCTGCTGAGCCGGAGCCAGCTCAGCAATTCCGAACGTCCAGGGATTCCTCCCAAACCAAAGGTGCCGGGACCAGAAGCTCTTGCTGCTCTTCCAGTATCCAGGCAACTGCATTCACTGCCCCACAAACGCTGGGGCTGTCTCTTTCTCTACTCTCCCAAAGTCCAATACTGTCTGCCTGGGCTGCTGGTCCGGAGCCAGCTCACCAATTCCGAACGTCAAGGGATTCCTCCCACACCAAAGGTGCCGGCACCAAAAGCTCTTGCTGCTCTTCCAGTATCCAGGCAACCGCATTCCCTGCCCCACAAACGCTGGGGCTGTCTCTTTCTGTACTGTCCTGAATTCCAATACTATCTGCCTGGGCCGCTGAGCCGGAGCCAGCTGAGCAATTCCGAATGTCCAGGGATTCCTCCCAAACCAAAGGTGCCGGCACCAAAAGCTCTTGCTGCTCTTCCAGTATCCAGGCAACCGCATTCACTGCCCCACAAACGCTGGGGCTGTCTCTTTCTGTACTCTCCCAAAGTCCAATACTATCTGCCTGGGCTGCTGAGCCGAAGCCAGCTCAGCAATTCCGAAAGTCCAGGGATTCCTCCCACACCAAAGGTGCCGGCACCAAAAGCTCTTGCTGCTCTTCCAGTATCCAGGCAACCGCATTCACTGCCCCACAAACGCTGGGGCTGTCTCTTTCTGTCCTCTCCCAAAGTCCAATACTATCTGCCTGGGCTGCTGAGCCGGAGCCAGCTCAGCAATTCCGAACGTCCAGGGATTCCTCCCACACCAAAGGTGCCGGGACCAGAAGCTCTTGCTGCTCTTCCAGTATCCAGGCAACGGAATTCCCTGCCCCACAAACGCTGGGGCTGTCTCTTTCTGTACTCTCCCAAAGTCCAATACTAGCTGCCTGGGCTGCTGAGCCGGAGCCAGCTGAGCAATTCTAAACGTCCAGGGATTCCTCCCACACCAAAGGTGCCGGCACCAAAAGCTCTTGCTGCTCTTCCAGTATCCAGGCAACCGCATTCCGTGCCCCACAAACGCTGGGGCTGTCTCTTTCTGTACTCTCCCAAAGTCCAATACTATCTGCCTGCGCTCCTGAGCCGGAGCCAGCTCAGCAATTCCGAACTTCCAGGGATTCCTCCCACACCAAAGGTGCCGGCACCAAAAGCTCTTGCTGCTCTTCCAGTATCCAGGCAACCGCATTCACTGTCCCACAATCGCTGGGGCTGTCTCTTTCTGTACTCTCCCAAAGTCCAATACTATCTGCCTGGGCTGCTGGTCCGGAGCCAGCTCAGCAATTCTGAACGTCCAGGGATTCCTCCCACACCAAAGGTGCCGGCACCAAAAGCTCTTGCTGCTCTTCCAGTATCCAGGCAACCGCATTCACTGCCCCACAAACGCTGGGGCTGTCTCTTTCTGTACTCTCCCGAAGTCCAATACTATCTGTCTGGGCTGCTGAGCCGGAGCCAGCTCAGCAATTCCGAACGTCCATGCATTCCTCCCACACCAAAGGTGGCAAAACCAAAAGCTCTTGCTGCTCTTCCAGTATCCAGGCAACCGCATTCACTGCCCCACAAAGGCTGGGGCTGTCTCTTTCTGTACTCTCCCAAAGTCCAATACTATCTGCCTGGGCTGCTGAGCCTGAGCCAGCTCACAGGTAGCGAACGTCGAGGGATTCCTCCCACACCAAAGGTTCCGGCACCAAAAGCTCTTGCTGCTCTTCCAGTATCCAGGCAACCGCATTCACTGCCCCACAAACGCTGGGGCTGTCTCTTTCTGTACTCTCCCAAAGTCCAATACTCTCTGCCTGGGCTGCTGGTCCAGAGCCGACTAGCAATAGCAAACGTCCAGGGATTCCTCCCACACCAAAGGTGCCGGCACCAAAAGCTCTTGCTGCTCTTCCAGTATCCAGGCAACCGCATTCACTGCCCCACAAACGCTGGGGCTGTCTCTCTCTGTATTCTCCCAAAGTCCAATACTAGCTGCCTGGGCTGCTGAGCCGGAGCCAGCTCACCAATTCCGAACTTCCAGGGATTCCTCCCACACCAAAGGTGCCGGGACCAAAAGCTCTTGCTGCTCTTCCAGTATCCAGGCAACTGCATTCACTGCCCCACAAACGCTGGGGCTGTCTCTCTCTCTCTGTACTCTCCCAAAGTCCAATACTATCTGCCTGGGCTGCTGAGCCGGAGCCAGCTCAGCAATTCCGAACGTCCAGGGATTCCTCCCACACCAAAGGTGCCGGCACCAAAAGCTCTTGCTGCTCTTCCAGTATCCAGGCAACCGCATTCACTGCCCCACAAACGCTGGGGCTGTCTCTTTCTGTACTCTCCCAAAGTCCAATACTATCTGCCTGGGCTGCTGAGCCGGAGCCAGCTCAGCAATTCCGAACGTCCAGGGATTCCTCCCACACCAAAGGTGCCGGCACCAAAAGCTCTTGCTGCTCTTCCAGTATCCAGGCAACCGCATTCACTGCCCCACAAACGCTGGGGCTGTCTCTTTCTGTACTCTCCCAAAGTCCAATACTATCTGCCTGGGCTGCTGAGCCGGAGCCAGCTCAGCAATAGCGAACGTCCAGGGATTCCTCCCACACCAAAGGTGCCGGCACCAAAAGCTCTTGCTGCTCTTCCAGTATCCAGGCAACCGCATTCACTGCCCCACAAACGCTGGGGCTGTCTCTTTCTGTACTCTCCCAAAGTCCAATACTATCTGCCTGGGCTGCTGAGCCGGAGCCAGCTCACCAATTCCGAACGTCCAGGGATTCCTCCCACACCAAAGGTGCCGGCACCAAAAGCTCTTGCTGCTCTTCCAGTATCCAGGCAACCGCATTCACTGCCCCACAAACGCTGGGGCTGTCTCTTTCTGTACTCTCCCAAAGTCCAATACTATCTGCCTGGGCTGCTGAGCCGGAGCCAGCTCAGCAATTCCGAACGTCCAGGGATTCCTCCCACACCAAAGGTGCCGGCACCAAAAGCTCTTGCTGCTCTTCCAGTATCCAGGCAACCGCATTCACTGCCCCACAAACGCTGGGGCTGTCTCTTTCTGTACTCTCCCAAAGTCCAATACTATCTGCCTGGGCTGCTGAGCCGGAGCCAGCTCAGCAATTCCGAACGTCCAGGGATTCCTCCCACACCAAAGGTGCCGGCACCAAAAGCTCTTGCTGCTCTTCCAGTATCCAGGCAACCGCATTCACTGCCCCACAAACGCTGGGGCTGTCTCTTTCTGTACTCTCCCAAAGTCCAATACTATCTGCCTGGGCTGCTGAGCCGGAGCCAGCTCAGCAATTCCGAACGTCCAGGGATTCCTCCCACACCAAAGGTGCCGGGACCAAAAGCTCTTGCTGCTCTTCCAGTATCCAGGCAACCGCATTCACTGCCCCACAAACGCTGGGGCTGTCTCTTTCTGTACTCTCCCAAAGTCCAATACTATCTGCCTGGGCTGCTGAGCCGGAGCCAGCTCAGCAATTCCGAACGTCCAGGGATTCCTCCCACACCAAAGGTGCCGGCACCAAAAGCTCTTGCTGCTCTTCCAGTATCCAGGCAACCGCATTCACTGCCCCACAAACGCTGGGGCTGTCTCTTTCTGTACTCTCCCAAAGTCCAATACTATCTGCCTGGGCTGCTGAGCCGGAGCCAGCTCAGCAATTCCGAACGTCCAGGGATTCCTCCCACACCAAAGGTGCCGGCACCAAAAGCTCTTGCTGCTCTTCCAGTATCCAGGCAACCGCATTCACTGCCCCACAAACGCTGGGGCTGTCTCTTTCTGTACTCTCCCAAAGTCCAATACTATCTGCCTGGGCTGCTGAGCCGGAGCCAGCTCAGCAATTCCGAACGTCCAGGGATTCCTCCCACACCAAAGGTGCCGGCACCAAAAGCTCTTGCTGCTCTTCCAGTATCCAGGCAACCGCATTCACTGCCCCACAAACGCTGGGGCTGTCTCTTTCTGTACTCTCCCAAAGTCCAATACTATCTGCCTGGGCTGCTGAGCCGGAGCCAGCTCAGCAATTCCGAACGTCCAGGGATTCCTCCCACACCAAAGGTGCCGGCACCAAAAGCTCTTGCTGCTCTTCCAGTATCCAGGCAACCGCATTCACTGCCCCACAAACGCTGGGGCTGTCTCTTTCTGTACTCTCCCAAAGTCCAATACTATCTGCCTGGGCTGCTGAGCCGGAGCCAGCTCAGCAATTCCGAACGTCCAGGGATTCCTCCCACACCAAAGGTGCCGGCACCAAAAGCTCTTGCTGCTCTTCCAGTATCCAGGCAACCGCATTCACTGCCCCACAAACGCTGGGGCTGTCTCTTTCTGTACTCTCCCAAAGTCCAATACTATCTGCCTGGGCTGCTGAGCCGGAGCCAGCTCAGCAATTCCGAACGTCCAGGGATTCCTCCCACACCAAAGGTGCCGGCACCAAAAGCTCTTGCTGCTCTTCCAGTATCCAGGCAACCGCATTCACTGCCCCACAAACGCTGGGGCTGTCTCTTTCTGTACTCTCCCAAAGTCCAATACTATCTGCCTGGGCTGCTGAGCCGGAGCCAGCTCAGCAATTCCGAACGTCCAGGGATTCCTCCCACACCAAAGGTGCCGGCACCAAAAGCTCTTGCTGCTCTTCCAGTATCCAGGCAACCGCATTCACTGCCCCACAAACGCTGGGGCTGTCTCTTTCTGTACTCTCCCAAAGTCCAATACTATCTGCCTGGGCTGCTGAGCCGGAGCCAGCTCAGCAATTCCGAACGTCCAGGGATTCCTCCCACACCAAAGGTGCCGGCACCAAAAGCTCTTGCTGCTCTTCCAGTATCCAGGCAACCGCATTCACTGCCCCACAAACGCTGGGGCTGTCTCTTTCTGTACTCTCCCAAAGTCCAATACTATCTGCCTGGGCTGCTGAGCCGGAGCCAGCTGAGCAATAGCGAACGTCCAGGGATTCCTCCCACACCAAAGGTGCCGGCACCAAAAGCTCTTGCTGCTCTTCCAGTATCCAGGCAACCGCATTCACTGCCCCACAAACGCTGGGGCTGTCTCTTTCTGTACTCTCCCAAAGTCCAATACTATCTGCCTGGGCTGCTGAGCCGGAGCCAGCTCAGCAATTCCGAACGTCCAGGGATTCCTCCCACACCAAAGGTGCCGGCACCAAAAGCTCTTGCTGCTCTTCCAGTATCCAGGCAACCGCATTCACTGCCCCACAAACGCTGGGGCTGTCTCTTTCTGTACTCTCCCAAAGTCCAATACTATCTGCCTGGGCTGCTGAGCCGGAGCCAGCTCACCAATTCCGAACGTCCAGGGATTCCTCCCACACCAAAGGTGCCGGCACCAAAAGCTCTTGCTGCTCTTCCAGTATCCAGGCAACCGCATTCACTGCCCCACAAACGCTGGGGCTGTCTCTTTCTGTACTCTCCCAAAGTCCAATACTATCTGCCTGGGCTGCTGAGCCGGAGCCAGCTCAGCAATAGCGAACGTCCAGGGATTCCTCCCACACCAAAGGTGCCGGCACCAAAAGCTCTTGCTGCTCTTCCAGTATCCAGGCAACCGCATTCACTGCCCCACAAACGCTGGGGCTGTCTCTTTCTGTACTCTCCCAAAGTCCAATACTATCTGCCTGGGCTGCTGAGCCGGAGCCAGCTCACCAATTCCGAACGTCCAGGGATTCCTCCCACACCAAAGGTGCCGGCACCAAAAGCTCTTGCTGCTCTTCCAGTATCCAGGCAACCGCATTCACTGCCCCACAAACGCTGGGGCTGTCTCTTTCTGTACTCTCCCAAAGTCCAATACTATCTGCCTGGGCTGCTGAGCCGGAGCCAGCTCAGCAATTCCGAACGTCCAGGGATTCCTCCCACACCAAAGGTGCCGGCACCAAAAGCTCTTGCTGCTCTTCCAGTATCCAGGCAACCGCATTCACTGCCCCACAAACGCTGGGGCTGTCTCTTTCTGTACTCTCCCAAAGTCCAATACTATCTGCCTGGGCTGCTGAGCCGGAGCCAGCTCAGCAATTCCGAACGTCCAGGGATTCCTCCCACACCAAAGGTGCCGGCACCAAAAGCTCTTGCTGCTCTTCCAGTATCCAGGCAACCGCATTCACTGCCCCACAAACGCTGGGGCTGTCTCTTTCTGTACTCTCCCAAAGTCCAATACTATCTGCCTGGGCTGCTGAGCCGGAGCCAGCTCAGCAATTCCGAACGTCCAGGGATTCCTCCCACACCAAAGGTGCCGGCACCAAAAGCTCTTGCTGCTCTTCCAGTATCCAGGCAACCGCATTCACTGCCCCACAAACGCTGGGGCTGTCTCTTTCTGTACTCTCCCAAAGTCCAATACTATCTGCCTGGGCTGCTGAGCCGGAGCCAGCTCACCAATTCCGAACGTCCAGGGATTCCTCCCACACCAAAGGTGCCGGCACCAAAAGCTCTTGCTGCTCTTCCAGTATCCAGGCAACCGCATTCACTGCCCCACAAACGCTGGGGCTGTCTCTTTCTGTACTCTCCCAAAGTCCAATACTATCTGCCTGGGCTGCTGAGCCGGAGCCAGCTCAGCAATTCCGAACGTCCAGGGATTCCTCCCACACCAAAGGTGCCGGCACCAAAAGCTCTTGCTGCTCTTCCAGTATCCAGGCAACCGCATTCACTGCCCCACAAACGCTGGGGCTGTCTCTTTCTGTACTCTCCCAAAGTCCAATACTATCTGCCTGGGCTGCTGAGCCGGAGCCAGCTCAGCAATTCCGAACGTCCAGGGATTCCTCCCACACCAAAGGTGCCGGCACCAAAAGCTCTTGCTGCTCTTCCAGTATCCAGGCAACCGCATTCACTGCCCCACAAACGCTGGGGCTGTCTCTTTCTGTACTCTCCCAAAGTCCAATACTATCTGCCTGGGCTGCTGAGCCGGAGCCAGCTCAGCAATTCCGAACGTCCAGGGATTCCTCCCACACCAAAGGTGCCGGCACCAAAAGCTCTTGCTGCTCTTCCAGTATCCAGGCAACCGCATTCACTGCCCCACAAACGCTGGGGCTGTCTCTTTCTGTACTCTCCCAAAGTCCAATACTATCTGCCTGGGCTGCTGAGCCGGAGCCAGCTCAGCAATTCCGAACGTCCAGGGATTCCTCCCACACCAAAGGTGCCGGCACCAAAAGCTCTTGCTGCTCTTCCAGTATCCAGGCAACCGCATTCACTGCCCCACAAACGCTGGGGCTGTCTCTTTCTGTACTCTCCCAAAGTCCAATACTATCTGCCTGGGCTGCTGAGCCGGAGCCAGCTCAGCAATTCCGAACGTCCAGGGATTCCTCCCACACCAAAGGTGCCGGCACCAAAAGCTCTTGCTGCTCTTCCAGTATCCAGGCAACCGCATTCACTGCCCCACAAACGCTGGGGCTGTCTCTTTCTGTACTCTCCCAAAGTCCAATACTATCTGCCTGGGCTGCTGAGCCGGAGCCAGCTCAGCAATTCCGAACGTCCAGGGATTCCTCCCACACCAAAGGTGCCGGCACCAAAAGCTCTTGCTGCTCTTCCAGTATCCAGGCAACCGCATTCACTGCCCCACAAACGCTGGGGCTGTCTCTTTCTGTACTCTCCCAAAGTCCAATACTATCTGCCTGGGCTGCTGAGCCGGAGCCAGCTCACCAATTCCGAACGTCCAGGGATTCCTCCCACACCAAAGGTGCCAAAACCAAAAGCTCTTGCTGCTCTTCCAGTATCCAGGCAACCGCATTCACTGCCCCACAAACGCTGGGGCTGTCTCTTTCTGTACTCTCCCAAAGTCCAATACTATCTGCCTGGGCTGCTGAGCCGGAGCCAGCTCAGCAATTCCGAACGTCCAGGGATTCCTCCCACACCAAAGGTGCCGGCACCAAAAGCTCTTGCTGCTCTTCCAGTATCCAGGCAACCGCATTCACTGCCCCACAAACGCTGGGGCTGTCTCTTTCTGTACTCTCCCAAAGTCCAATACTATCTGCCTGGGCTGCTGAGCCGGAGCCAGCTCAGCAATTCCGAACGTCCAGGGATTCCTCCCACACCAAAGGTGCCGGCACCAAAAGCTCTTGCTGCTCTTCCAGTATCCAGGCAACCGCATTCACTGCCCCACAAACGCTGGG
Organism: Nipponia nippon; assembly: GCF_047370975.1. Taxonomy (NCBI): domain Eukaryota; kingdom Metazoa; phylum Chordata; class Aves; order Pelecaniformes; family Threskiornithidae; genus Nipponia; species Nipponia nippon. Next base: position 26,598 of record NW_028262370.1, read on the forward strand.
GCTGTCTCTTTCTGTACTCTCCCAAAGTCCAATACTATCTGCCTGGGCTGCTGAGCCGGAGCCAGCTCAGCATTAGCGAACGTCCAGGGATTCCTCCCACACCAAAGGTGCCGGCACCAAAAGCTCTTGCTGCTCTTCCAGTATCCAGGCAACCGCATTCACTGCCCCACAAACGCTGGGGCTGTCTCTTTCTGTACTCTCCCAAAGTCCAATACTATCTGCCTGGGCTGCTGAGCCGGAGCCAGCTCAGCAATTCCGAACGTCCAGGGATTCCTCCCACACCAAAGGTGCCGGCACCAAAAGCTCTTGCTGCTCTTCCAGTATCCAGGCAACCGCATTCACTGCCCCACAAACGCTGGGGCTGTCTCTTTCTGTACTCTCCCAAAGTCCAATACTATCTGCCTGGGCTGCTGAGCCGGAGCCAGCTCAGCAATTCCGAACGTCCAGGGATTCCTCCCACACCAAAGGTGCCGGCACCAAAAGCTCTTGCTGCTCTTCCAGTATCCAGGCAACCGCATTCACTGCCCCACAAACGCTGGGGCTGTCTCTTTCTGTACTCTCCCAAAGTCCAATACTATCTGCCTGGGCTGCTGAGCCGGAGCCAGCTCAGCAATTCCGAACGTCCAGGGATTCCTCCCACACCAAAGGTGCCGGCACCAAAAGCTCTTGCTGCTCTTCCAGTATCCAGGCAACCGCATTCACTGCCCCACAAACGCTGGGGCTGTCTCTTTCTGTACTCTCCCAAAGTCCAATACTATCTGCCTGGGCTGCTGAGCCGGAGCCAGCTCAGCAATTCCGAACGTCCAGGGATTCCTCCCACACCAAAGGTGCCGGCACCAAAAGCTCTTGCTGCTCTTCCAGTATCCAGGCAACCGCATTCACTGCCCCACAAACGCTGGGGCTGTCTCTTTCTGTACTCTCCCAAAGTCCAATACTATCTGCCTGGGCTGCTGAGCCGGAGCCAGCTCAGCAATTCCGAACGTCCAGGGATTCCTCCCACACCAAAGGTGCCGGCACCAAAAGCTCTTGCTGCTCTTCCAGTATCCAGGCAACCGCATTCACTGCCCCACAAACGCTGGGGCTGTCTCTTTCTGTACTCTCCCAAAGTCCAATACTATCTGCCTGGGCTGCTGAGCCGGAGCCAGCTCAGCAATTCCGAACGTCCAGGGATTCCTCCCACACCAAAGGTGCCGGCACCAAAAGCTCTTGCTGCTCTTCCAGTATCCAGGCAACCGCATTCACTGCCCCACAAACGCTGGGGCTGTCTCTTTCTGTACTCTCCCAAAGTCCAATACTATCTGCCTGGGCTGCTGAGCCGGAGCCAGCTCAGCAATTCCGAACGTCCAGGGATTCCTCCCACACCAAAGGTGCCGGCACCAAAAGCTCTTGCTGCTCTTCCAGTATCCAGGCAACCGCATTCACTGCCCCACAAACGCTGGGGCTGTCTCTTTCTGTACTCTCCCAAAGTCCAATACTATCTGCCTGGGCTGCTGAGCCGGAGCCAGCTCAGCAATTCCGAACGTCCAGGGATTCCTCCCACACCAAAGGTGCCGGCACCAAAAGCTCTTGCTGCTCTTCCAGTATCCAGGCAACCGCATTCACTGCCCCACAAACGCTGGGGCTGTCTCTTTCTGTACTCTCCCAAAGTCCAATACTATCTGCCTGGGCTGCTGAGCCGGAGCCAGCTCAGCAATTCCGAACGTCCAGGGATTCCTCCCACACCAAAGGTGCCGGCACCAAAAGCTCTTGCTGCTCTTCCAGTATCCAGGCAACCGCATTCACTGCCCCACAAACGCTGGGGCTGTCTCTTTCTGTACTCTCCCAAAGTCCAATACTATCTGCCTGGGCTGCTGAGCCGGAGCCAGCTCAGCAATTCCGAACGTCCAGGGATTCCTCCCACACCAAAGGTGCCGGCACCAAAAGCTCTTGCTGCTCTTCCAGTATCCAGGCAACCGCATTCACTGCCCCACAAACGCTGGGGCTGTCTCTTTCTGTACTCTCCCAAAGTCCAATACTATCTGCCTGGGCTGCTGAGCCGGAGCCAGCTCAGCAATTCCGAACGTCCAGGGATTCCTCCCACACCAAAGGTGCCGGCACCAAAAGCTCTTGCTGCTCTTCCAGTATCCAGGCAACCGCATTCACTGCCCCACAAACGCTGGGGCTGTCTCTTTCTGTACTCTCCCAAAGTCCAATACTATCTGCCTGGGCTGCTGAGCCGGAGCCAGCTCAGCAATTCCGAACGTCCAGGGATTCCTCCCACACCAAAGGTGCCGGCACCAAAAGCTCTTGCTGCTCTTCCAGTATCCAGGCAACCGCATTCACTGCCCCACAAACGCTGGGGCTGTCTCTTTCTGTACTCTCCCAAAGTCCAATACTATCTGCCTGGGCTGCTGAGCCGGAGCCAGCTCAGCAATTCCGAACGTCCAGGGATTCCTCCCACACCAAAGGTGCCGGGACCAAAAGCTCTTGCTGCTCTTCCAGTATCCAGGCAACTGCATTCACTGCCCCACAAACGCTGGGGCTGTCTCTTTCTGTACTCTCCCAAAGTCCAATACTATCTGCCTGGGCTGCTGAGCCGGAGCCAGCTCAGCAATTCCGAACGTCCAGGGATTCCTCCCACACCAAAGGTGCCGGCACCAAAAGCTCTTGCTGCTCTTCCAGTATCCAGGCAACCGCATTCACTGCCCCACAAACGCTGGGGCTGTCTCTTTCTGTACTCTCCCAAAGTCCAATACTATCTGCCTGGGCTGCTGAGCCGGAGCCAGCTCAGCAATTCCGAACGTCCAGGGATTCCTCCCACACCAAAGGTGCCGGCACCAAAAGCTCTTGCTGCTCTTCCAGTATCCAGGCAACCGCATTCACTGCCCCACAAACGCTGGGGCTGTCTCTTTCTGTACTCTCCCAAAGTCCAATACTATCTGCCTGGGCTGCTGAGCCGGAGCCAGCTCAGCAATTCCGAACGTCCAGGGATTCCTCCCACACCAAAGGTGCCGGCACCAAAAGCTCTTGCTGCTCTTCCAGTATCCAGGCAACCGCATTCACTGCCCCACAAACGCTGGGGCTGTCTCTTTCTGTACTCTCCCAAAGTCCAATACTATCTGCCTGGGCTGCTGAGCCGGAGCCAGCTCAGCAATTCCGAACGTCCAGGGATTCCTCCCACACCAAAGGTGCCGGGACCAAAAGCTCTTGCTGCTCTTCCAGTATCCAGGCAACCGCATTCACTGCCCCACAAACGCTGGGGCTGTCTCTTTCTGTACTCTCCCAAAGTCCAATACTATCTGCCTGGGCTGCTGAGCCGGAGCCAGCTCAGCAATTCCGAACGTCCAGGGATTCCTCCCACACCAAAGGTGCCGGCACCAAAAGCTCTTGCTGCTCTTCCAGTATCCAGGCAACCGCATTCACTGCCCCACAAACGCTGGGGCTGTCTCTTTCTGTACTCTCCCAAAGTCCAATACTATCTGCCTGGGCTGCTGAGCCGGAGCCAGCTCAGCAATTCCGAACGTCCAGGGATTCCTCCCACACCAAAGGTGCCGGCACCAAAAGCTCTTGCTGCTCTTCCAGTATCCAGGCAACCGCATTCACTGCCCCACAAACGCTGGGGCTGTCTCTTTCTGTACTCTCCCAAAGTCCAATACTATCTGCCTGGGCTGCTGAGCCGGAGCCAGCTCAGCAATTCCGAACGTCCAGGGATTCCTCCCACACCAAAGGTGCCGGCACCAAAAGCTCTTGCTGCTCTTCCAGTATCCAGGCAACCGCATTCACTGCCCCACAAACGCTGGGGCTGTCTCTTTCTGTACTCTCCCAAAGTCCAATACTATCTGCCTGGGCTGCTGAGCCGGAGCCAGCTCAGCAATTCCGAACGTCCAGGGATTCCTCCCACACCAAAGGTGCCGGCACCAAAAGCTCTTGCTGCTCTTCCAGTATCCAGGCAACCGCATTCACTGCCCCACAAACGCTGGGGCTGTCTCTTTCTGTACTCTCCCAAAGTCCAATACTATCTGCCTGGGCTGCTGAGCCGGAGCCAGCTCAGCAATTCCGAACGTCCAGGGATTCCTCCCACACCAAAGGTGCCGGCACCAAAAGCTCTTGCTGCTCTTCCAGTATCCAGGCAACCGCATTCACTGCCCCACAAACGCTGGGGCTGTCTCTTTCTGTACTCTCCCAAAGTCCAATACTATCTGCCTGGGCTGCTGAGCCGGAGCCAGCTAGCAATAGCGAACGTCCAGGGATTCCTCCCACACCAAAGGTGCCGGCACCAAAAGCTCTTGCTGCTCTTCCAGTATCCAGGCAACCGCATTCACTGCCCCACAAACGCTGGGGCTGTCTCTTTCTGTACTCTCCCAAAGTCCAATACTATCTGCCTGGGCTGCTGAGCCGGAGCCAGCTCAGCAATTCCGAACGTCCAGGGATTCCTCCCACACCAAAGGTGCCGGCACCAAAAGCTCTTGCTGCTCTTCCAGTATCCAGGCAACCGCATTCACTGCCCCACAAACGCTGGGGCTGTCTCTTTCTGTACTCTCCCAAAGTCCAATACTATCTGCCTGGGCTGCTGAGCCGGAGCCAGCTCAGCAATTCCGAACGTCCAGGGATTCCTCCCACACCAAAGGTGCCGGCACCAAAAGCTCTTGCTGCTCTTCCAGTATCCAGGCAACCGCATTCACTGCCCCACAAACGCTGGGGCTGTCTCTTTCTGTACTCTCCCAAAGTCCAATACTATCTGCCTGGGCTGCTGAGCCGGAGCCAGCTCAGCAATTCCGAACGTCCAGGGATTCCTCCCACACCAAAGGTGCCGGCACCAAAAGCTCTTGCTGCTCTTCCAGTATCCAGGCAACCGCATTCACTGCCCCACAAACGCTGGGGCTGTCTCTTTCTGTACTCTCCCAAAGTCCAATACTATCTGCCTGGGCTGCTGAGCCGGAGCCAGCTCAGCAATTCCGAACGTCCAGGGATTCCTCCCACACCAAAGGTGCCGGCACCAAAAGCTCTTGCTGCTCTTCCAGTATCCAGGCAACCGCATTCACTGCCCCACAAACGCTGGGGCTGTCTCTTTCTGTACTCTCCCAAAGTCCAATACTATCTGCCTGGGCTGCTGAGCCGGAGCCAGCTCAGCAATTCCGAACGTCCAGGGATTCCTCCCACACCAAAGGTGCCGGCACCAAAAGCTCTTGCTGCTCTTCCAGTATCCAGGCAACCGCATTCACTGCCCCACAAACGCTGGGGCTGTCTCTTTCTGTACTCTCCCAAAGTCCAATACTATCTGCCTGGGCTGCTGAGCCGGAGCCAGCTCAGCAATTCCGAACGTCCAGGGATTCCTCCCACACCAAAGGTGCCGGCACCAAAAGCTCTTGCTGCTCTTCCAGTATCCAGGCAACCGCATTCACTGCCCCACAAACGCTGGGGCTGTCTCTTTCTGTACTCTCCCAAAGTCCAATACTATCTGCCTGGGCTGCTGAGCCGGAGCCAGCTCAGCAATTCCGAACGTCCAGGGATTCCTCCCACACCAAAGGTGCCGGCACCAAAAGCTCTTGCTGCTCTTCCAGTATCCAGGCAACCGCATTCACTGCCCCACAAACGCTGGGGCTGTCTCTTTCTGTACTCTCCCAAAGTCCAATACTATCTGCCTGGGCTGCTGAGCCGGAGCCAGCTCAGCAATTCCGAACGTCCAGGGATTCCTCCCACACCAAAGGTGCCGGCACCAAAAGCTCTTGCTGCTCTTCCAGTATCCAGGCAACCGCATTCACTGCCCCACAAACGCTGGGGCTGTCTCTTTCTGTACTCTCCCAAAGTCCAATACTATCTGCCTGGGCTGCTGAGCCGGAGCCAGCTCAGCAATTCCGAACGTCCAGGGATTCCTCCCACACCAAAGGTGCCGGCACCAAAAGCTCTTGCTGCTCTTCCAGTATCCAGGCAACCGCATTCACTGCCCCACAAACGCTGGGGCTGTCTCTTTCTGTACTCTCCCAAAGTCCAATACTATCTGCCTGGGCTGCTGAGCCGGAGCCAGCTCAGCAATTCCGAACGTCCAGGGATTCCTCCCACACCAAAGGTGCCGGCACCAAAAGCTCTTGCTGCTCTTCCAGTATCCAGGCAACCGCATTCACTGCCCCACAAACGCTGGGGCTGTCTCTTTCTGTACTCTCCCAAAGTCCAATACTATCTGCCTGGGCTGCTGAGCCGGAGCCAGCTCAGCAATTCCGAACGTCCAGGGATTCCTCCCACACCAAAGGTGCCGGCACCAAAAGCTCTTGCTGCTCTTCCAGTATCCAGGCAACCGCATTCACTGCCCCACAAACGCTGGGGCTGTCTCTTTCTGTACTCTCCCAAAGTCCAATACTATCTGCCTGGGCTGCTGAGCCGGAGCCAGCTCAGCAATTCCGAACGTCCAGGGATTCCTCCCACACCAAAGGTGCCGGCACCAAAAGCTCTTGCTGCTCTTCCAGTATCCAGGCAACCGCATTCACTGCCCCACAAACGCTGGGGCTGTCTCTTTCTGTACTCTCCCAAAGTCCAATACTATCTGCCTGGGCTGCTGAGCCGGAGCCAGCTCAGCAATTCCGAACGTCCAGGGATTCCTCCCACACCAAAGGTGCCGGCACCAAAAGCTCTTGCTGCTCTTCCAGTATCCAGGCAACCGCATTCACTGCCCCACAAACGCTGGGGCTGTCTCTTTCTGTACTCTCCCAAAGTCCAATACTATCTGCCTGGGCTGCTGAGCCGGAGCCAGCTCAGCAATTCCGAACGTCCAGGGATTCCTCCCACACCAAAGGTGCCGGCACCAAAAGCTCTTGCTGCTCTTCCAGTATCCAGGCAACCGCATTCACTGCCCCACAAACGCTGGGGCTGTCTCTTTCTGTACTCTCCCAAAGTCCAATACTATCTGCCTGGGCTGCTGAGCCGGAGCCAGCTCAGCAATTCCGAACGTCCAGGGATTCCTCCCACACCAAAGGTGCCGGCACCAAAAGCTCTTGCTGCTCTTCCAGTATCCAGGCAACCGCATTCACTGCCCCACAAACGCTGGGGCTGTCTCTTTCTGTACTCTCCCAAAGTCCAATACTATCTGCCTGGGCTGCTGAGCCGGAGCCAGCTCAGCAATTCCGAACGTCCAGGGATTCCTCCCACACCAAAGGTGCCGGCACCAAAAGCTCTTGCTGCTCTTCCAGTATCCAGGCAACCGCATTCACTGCCCCACAAACGCTGGGGCTGTCTCTTTCTGTACTCTCCCAAAGTCCAATACTATCTGCCTGGGCTGCTGAGCCGGAGCCAGCTCAGCAATTCCGAACGTCCAGGGATTCCTCCCACACCAAAGGTGCCGGGACCAAAAGCTCTTGCTGCTCTTCCAGTATCCAGGCAACCGCATTCACTGCCCCACAAACGCTGGGGCTGTCTCTTTCTGTACTCTCCCAAAGTCCAATACTATCTGCCTGGGCTGCTGAGCCGGAGCCAGCTCAGCAATTCCGAACGTCCAGGGATTCCTCCCACACCAAAGGTGCCGGCACCAAAAGCTCTTGCTGCTCTTCCAGTATCCAGGCAACCGCATTCACTGCCCCACAAACGCTGGGGCTGTCTCTTTCTGTACTCTCCCAAAGTCCAATACTATCTGCCTGGGCTGCTGAGCCGGAGCCAGCTCAGCAATTCCGAACGTCCAGGGATTCCTCCCACACCAAAGGTGCCGGCACCAAAAGCTCTTGCTGCTCTTCCAGTATCCAGGCAACCGCATTCACTGCCCCACAAACGCTGGGGCTGTCTCTTTCTGTACTCTCCCAAAGTCCAATACTATCTGCCTGGGCTGCTGAGCCGGAGCCAGCTCAGCAATTCCGAACGTCCAGGGATTCCTCCCACACCAAAGGTGCCGGCACCAAAAGCTCTTGCTGCTCTTCCAGTATCCAGGCAACCGCATTCACTGCCCCACAAACGCTGGGGCTGTCTCTTTCTGTACTCTCCCAAAGTCCAATACTATCTGCCTGGGCTGCTGAGCCGGAGCCAGCTCAGCAATTCCGAACGTCCAGGGATTCCTCCCACACCAAAGGTGCCGGGACCAAAAGCTCTTGCTGCTCTTCCAGTATCCAGGCAACCGCATTCACTGCCCCACAAACGCTGGGGCTGTCTCTTTCTGTACTCTCCCAAAGTCCAATACTATCTGCCTGGGCTGCTGAGCCGGAGCCAGCTCACCAATTCCGAACGTCCAGGGATTCCTCCCACACCAAAGGTGCCGGCACCAAAAGCTCTTGCTGCTCTTCCAGTATCCAGGCAACCGCATTCACTGCCCCACAAACGCTGGGGCTGTCTCTTTCTGTACTCTCCCAAAGTCCAATACTATCTGCCTGGGCTGCTGAGCCGGAGCCAGCTCAGCAATTCCGAACGTCCAGGGATTCCTCCCACACCAAAGGTGCCGGCACCAAAAGCTCTTGCTGCTCTTCCAGTATCCAGGCAACCGCATTCACTGCCCCACAAACGCTGGGGCTGTCTCTTTCTGTACTCTCCCAAAGTCCAATACTATCTGCCTGGGCTGCTGAGCCGGAGCCAGCTCAGCAATTCCGAACGTCCAGGGATTCCTCCCACACCAAAGGTGCCGGCACCAAAAGCTCTTGCTGCTCTTCCAGTATCCAGGCAACCGCATTCACTGCCCCACAAACGCTGGGGCTGTCTCTTTCTGTACTCTCCCAAAGTCCAATACTATCTGCCTGGGCTGCTGAGCCGGAGCCAGCTCAGCAATTCCGAACGTCCAGGGATTCCTCCCACACCAAAGGTGCCGGCACCAAAAGCTCTTGCTGCTCTTCCAGTATCCAGGCAACCGCATTCACTGCCCCACAAACGCTGGGGCTGTCTCTTTCTGTACTCTCCCAAAGTCCAATACTATCTGCCTGGGCTGCTGAGCCGGAGCCAGCTCAGCAGTAGCGAACGTCCAGGGATTCCTCCCACACCAAAGGTGCCGGCACCAAAAGCTCTTGCTGCTCTTCCAGTATCCAGGCAACCGCATTCACTGCCCCACAAACGCTGGGGCTGTCTCTTTCTGTACTCTCCCAAAGTCCAATACTATCTGCCTGGGCTGCTGAGCCGGAGCCAGCTCAGCAATTCCGAACGTCCAGGGATTCCTCCCACACCAAAGGTGCCGGCACCAAAAGCTCTTGCTGCTCTTCCAGTATCCAGGCAACCGCATTCACTGCCCCACAAACGCTGGGGCTGTCTCTTTCTGTACTCTCCCAAAGTCCAATACTATCTGCCTGGGCTGCTGAGCCGGAGCCAGCTCAGCAATTCCGAACGTCCAGGGATTCCTCCCACACCAAAGGTGCCGGCACCAAAAGCTCTTGCTGCTCTTCCAGTATCCAGGCAACCGCATTCACTGCCCCACAAACGCTGGGGCTGTCTCTTTCTGTACTCTCCCAAAGTCCAATACTATCTGCCTGGGCTGCTGAGCCGGAGCCAGCTCAGCAATTCCGAACGTCCAGGGATTCCTCCCACACCAAAGGTGCCGGCACCAAAAGCTCTTGCTGCTCTTCCAGTATCCAGGCAACCGCATTCACTGCCCCACAAACGCTGGGGCTGTCTCTTTCTGTACTCTCCCAAAGTCCAATACTATCTGCCTGGGCTGCTGAGCCGGAGCCAGCTCAGCAATTCCGAACGTCCAGGGATTCCTCCCACACCAAAGGTGCCGGCACCAAAAGCTCTTGCTGCTCTTCCAGTATCCAGGCAACCGCATTCACTGCCCCACAAACGCTGGGGCTGTCTCTTTCTGTACTCTCCCAAAGTCCAATACTATCTGCCTGGGCTGCTGAGCCGGAGCCAGCTCAGCAATTCCGAACGTCCAGGGATTCCTCCCACACCAAAGGTGCCGGCACCAAAAGCTCTTGCTGCTCTTCCAGTATCCAGGCAACCGCATTCACTGCCCCACAAACGCTGGGGCTGTCTCTTTCTGTACTCTCCCAAAGTCCAATACTATCTGCCTGGGCTGCTGAGCCGGAGCCAGCTCAGCAATTCCGAACGTCCAGGGATTCCTCCCACACCAAAGGTGCCGGCACCAAAAGCTCTTGCTGCTCTTCCAGTATCCAGGCAACCGCATTCACTGCCCCACAAACGCTGGGGCTGTCTCTTTCTGTACTCTCCCAAAGTCCAATACTATCTGCCTGGGCTGCTGAGCCGGAGCCAGCTCAGCAATTCCGAACGTCCAGGGATTCCTCCCACACCAAAGGTGCCGGCACCAAAAGCTCTTGCTGCTCTTCCAGTATCCAGGCAACCGCATTCACTGCCCCACAAACGCTGGGGCTGTCTCTTTCTGTACTCTCCCAAAGTCCAATACTATCTGCCTGGGCTGCTGAGCCGGAGCCAGCTCAGCAATTCCGAACGTCCAGGGATTCCTCCCACACCAAAGGTGCCGGCACCAAAAGCTCTTGCTGCTCTTCCAGTATCCAGGCAACCGCATTCACTGCCCCACAAACGCTGGGGCTGTCTCTTTCTGTACTCTCCCAAAGTCCAATACTATCTGCCTGGGCTGCTGAGCCGGAGCCAGCTCAGCAATTCCGAACGTCCAGGGATTCCTCCCACACCAAAGGTGCCGGCACCAAAAGCTCTTGCTGCTCTTCCAGTATCCAGGCAACCGCATTCACTGCCCCACAAACGCTGGGGCTGTCTCTTTCTGTACTCTCCCAAAGTCCAATACTATCTGCCTGGGCTGCTGAGCCGGAGCCAGCTCAGCAATTCCGAACGTCCAGGGATTCCTCCCACACCAAAGGTGCCGGCACCAAAAGCTCTTGCTGCTCTTCCAGTATCCAGGCAACCGCATTCACTGCCCCACAAACGCTGGGGCTGTCTCTTTCTGTACTCTCCCAAAGTCCAATACTATCTGCCTGGGCTGCTGAGCCGGAGCCAGCTCAGCAATAGCGAACGTCCAGGGATTCCTCCCACACCAAAGGTGCCGGCACCAAAAGCTCTTGCTGCTCTTCCAGTATCCAGGCAACCGCATTCACTGCCCCACAAACGCTGGGGCTGTCTCTTTCTGTACTCTCCCAAAGTCCAATACTATCTGCCTGGGCTGCTGAGCCGGAGCCAGCTCAGCAATTCCGAACGTCCAGGGATTCCTCCCACACCAAAGGTGCCGGCACCAAAAGCTCTTGCTGCTCTTCCAGTATCCAGGCAACCGCATTCACTGCCCCACAAACGCTGGGGCTGTCTCTTTCTGTACTCTCCCAAAGTCCAATACTATCTGCCTGGGCTGCTGAGCCGGAGCCAGCTCAGCAATTCCGAACGTCCAGGGATTCCTCCCACACCAAAGGTGCCGGCACCAAAAGCTCTTGCTGCTCTTCCAGTATCCAGGCAACCGCATTCACTGCCCCACAAACGCTGGGGCTGTCTCTTTCTGTACTCTCCCAAAGTCCAATACTATCTGCCTGGGCTGCTGAGCCGGAGCCAGCTCAGCAATTCCGAACGTCCAGGGATTCCTCCCACACCAAAGGTGCCGGCACCAAAAGCTCTTGCTGCTCTTCCAGTATCCAGGCAACCGCATTCACTGCCCCACAAACGCTGGGGCTGTCTCTTTCTGTACTCTCCCAAAGTCCAATACTATCTGCCTGGGCTGCTGAGCCGGAGCCAGCTCAGCAATTCCGAACGTCCAGGGATTCCTCCCACACCAAAGGTGCCGGCACCAAAAGCTCTTGCTGCTCTTCCAGTATCCAGGCAACCGCATTCACTGCCCCACAAACGCTGGGGCTGTCTCTTTCTGTACTCTCCCAAAGTCCAATACTATCTGCCTGGGCTGCTGAGCCGGAGCCAGCTCAGCAATTCCGAACGTCCAGGGATTCCTCCCACACCAAAGGTGCCGGCACCAAAAGCTCTTGCTGCTCTTCCAGTATCCAGGCAACCGCATTCACTGCCCCACAAACGCTGGGGCTGTCTCTTTCTGTACTCTCCCAAAGTCCAATACTATCTGCCTGGGCTGCTGAGCCGGAGCCAGCTCAGCAATTCCGAACGTCCAGGGATTCCTCCCACACCAAAGGTGCCGGCACCAAAAGCTCTTGCTGCTCTTCCAGTATCCAGGCAACCGCATTCACTGCCCCACAAACGCTGGGGCTGTCTCTTTCTGTACTCTCCCAAAGTCCAATACTATCTGCCTGGGCTGCTGAGCCGGAGCCAGCTCAGCAATTCCGAACGTCCAGGGATTCCTCCCACACCAAAGGTGCCGGCACCAAAAGCTCTTGCTGCTCTTCCAGTATCCAGGCAACCGCATTCACTGCCCCACAAACGCTGGGGCTGTCTCTTTCTGTACTCTCCCAAAGTCCAATACTATCTGCCTGGGCTGCTGAGCCGGAGCCAGCTCACCAATTCCGAACGTCCAGGGATTCCTCCCACACCAAAGGTGCCGGCACCAAAAGCTCTTGCTGCTCTTCCAGTATCCAGGCAACCGCATTCACTGCCCCACAAACGCTGGGGCTGTCTCTTTCTGTACTCTCCCAAAGTCCAATACTATCTGCCTGGGCTGCTGAGCCGGAGCCAGCTCAGCAATTCCGAACGTCCAGGGATTCCTCCCACACCAAAGGTGCCGGCACCAAAAGCTCTTGCTGCTCTTCCAGTATCCAGGCAACCGCATTCACTGCCCCACAAACGCTGGGGCTGTCTCTTTCTGTACTCTCCCAAAGTCCAATACTATCTGCCTGGGCTGCTGAGCCGGAGCCAGCTCAGCAATTCCGAACGTCCAGGGATTCCTCCCACACCAAAGGTGCCGGCACCAAAAGCTCTTGCTGCTCTTCCAGTATCCAGGCAACCGCATTCACTGCCCCACAAACGCTGGGGCTGTCTCTTTCTGTACTCTCCCAAAGTCCAATACTATCTGCCTGGGCTGCTGAGCCGGAGCCAGCTCAGCAATTCCGAACGTCCAGGGATTCCTCCCACACCAAAGGTGCCGGCACCAAAAGCTCTTGCTGCTCTTCCAGTATCCAGGCAACCGCATTCACTGCCCCACAAACGCTGGGGCTGTCTCTTTCTGTACTCTCCCAAAGTCCAATACTATCTGCCTGGGCTGCTGAGCCGGAGCCAGCTCAGCAATTCCGAACGTCCAGGGATTCCTCCCACACCAAAGGTGCCGGCACCAAAAGCTCTTGCTGCTCTTCCAGTATCCAGGCAACCGCATTCACTGCCCCACAAACGCTGGGGCTGTCTCTTTCTGTACTCTCCCAAAGTCCAATACTATCTGCCTGGGCTGCTGAGCCGGAGCCAGCTCAGCAATTCCGAACGTCCAGGGATTCCTCCCACACCAAAGGTGCCGGCACCAAAAGCTCTTGCTGCTCTTCCAGTATCCAGGCAACCGCATTCACTGCCCCACAAACGCTGGGGCTGTCTCTTTCTGTACTCTCCCAAAGTCCAATACTATCTGCCTGGGCTGCTGAGCCGGAGCCAGCTCAGCAATTCCGAACGTCCAGGGATTCCTCCCACACCAAAGGTGCCGGCACCAAAAGCTCTTGCTGCTCTTCCAGTATCCAGGCAACCGCATTCACTGCCCCACAAACGCTGGGGCTGTCTCTTTCTGTACTCTCCCAAAGTCCAATACTATCTGCCTGGGCTGCTGAGCCGGAGCCAGCTCAGCAATTCCGAACGTCCAGGGATTCCTCCCACACCAAAGGTGCCGGCACCAAAAGCTCTTGCTGCTCTTCCAGTATCCAGGCAACCGCATTCACTGCCCCACAAACGCTGGGGCTGTCTCTTTCTGTACTCTCCCAAAGTCCAATACTATCTGCCTGGGCTGCTGAGCCGGAGCCAGCTCAGCAATTCCGAACGTCCAGGGATTCCTCCCACACCAAAGGTGCCGGCACCAAAAGCTCTTGCTGCTCTTCCAGTATCCAGGCAACCGCATTCACTGCCCCACAAACGCTGGGGCTGTCTCTTTCTGTACTCTCCCAAAGTCCAATACTATCTGCCTGGGCTGCTGAGCCGGAGCCAGCTCACCAATTCCGAACGTCCAGGGATTCCTCCCACACCAAAGGTGCCGGCACCAAAAGCTCTTGCTGCTCTTCCAGTATCCAGGCAACCGCATTCACTGCCCCACAAACGCTGGGGCTGTCTCTTTCTGTACTCTCCCAAAGTCCAATACTATCTGCCTGGGCTGCTGAGCCGGAGCCAGCTCAGCAATTCCGAACGTCCAGGGATTCCTCCCACACCAAAGGTGCCGGCACCAAAAGCTCTTGCTGCTCTTCCAGTATCCAGGCAACCGCATTCACTGCCCCACAAACGCTGGGGCTGTCTCTTTCTGTACTCTCCCAAAGTCCAATACTATCTGCCTGGGCTGCTGAGCCGGAGCCAGCTCAGCAATTCCGAACGTCCAGGGATTCCTCCCACACCAAAGGTGCCGGCACCAAAAGCTCTTGCTGCTCTTCCAGTATCCAGGCAACCGCATTCACTGCCCCACAAACGCTGGGGCTGTCTCTTTCTGTACTCTCCCAAAGTCCAATACTATCTGCCTGGGCTGCTGAGCCGGAGCCAGCTCAGCAATTCCGAACGTCCAGGGATTCCTCCCACACCAAAGGTGCCGGCACCAAAAGCTCTTGCTGCTCTTCCAGTATCCAGGCAACCGCATTCACTGCCCCACAAACGCTGGGGCTGTCTCTTTCTGTACTCTCCCAAAGTCCAATACTATCTGCCTGGGCTGCTGAGCCGGAGCCAGCTCAGCAATTCCGAACGTCCAGGGATTCCTCCCACACCAAAGGTGCCGGCACCAAAAGCTCTTGCTGCTCTTCCAGTATCCAGGCAACCGCATTCACTGCCCCACAAACGCTGGGGCTGTCTCTTTCTGTACTCTCCCAAAGTCCAATACTATCTGCCTGGGCTGCTGAGCCGGAGCCAGCTCAGCAATTCCGAACGTCCAGGGATTCCTCCCACACCAAAGGTGCCGGCACCAAAAGCTCTTGCTGCTCTTCCAGTATCCAGGCAACCGCATTCACTGCCCCACAAACGCTGGGGCTGTCTCTTTCTGTACTCTCCCAAAGTCCAATACTATCTGCCTGGGCTGCTGAGCCGGAGCCAGCTCAGCAATTCCGAACGTCCAGGGATTCCTCCCACACCAAAGGTGCCGGCACCAAAAGCTCTTGCTGCTCTTCCAGTATCCAGGCAACCGCATTCACTGCCCCACAAACGCTGGGGCTGTCTCTTTCTGTACTCTCCCAAAGTCCAATACTATCTGCCTGGGCTGCTGAGCCGGAGCCAGCTCAGCAATTCCGAACGTCCAGGGATTCCTCCCACACCAAAGGTGCCGGCACCAAAAGCTCTTGCTGCTCTTCCAGTATCCAGGCAACCGCATTCACTGCCCCACAAACGCTGGGGCTGTCTCTTTCTGTACTCTCCCAAAGTCCAATACTATCTGCCTGGGCTGCTGAGCCGGAGCCAGCTCAGCAATTCCGAACGTCCAGGGATTCCTCCCACACCAAAGGTGCCGGCACCAAAAGCTCTTGCTGCTCTTCCAGTATCCAGGCAACCGCATTCACTGCCCCACAAACGCTGGGGCTGTCTCTTTCTGTACTCTCCCAAAGTCCAATACTATCTGCCTGGGCTGCTGAGCCGGAGCCAGCTCAGCAATTCCGAACGTCCAGGGATTCCTCCCACACCAAAGGTGCCGGCACCAAAAGCTCTTGCTGCTCTTCCAGTATCCAGGCAACCGCATTCACTGCCCCACAAACGCTGGGGCTGTCTCTTTCTGTACTCTCCCAAAGTCCAATACTATCTGCCTGGGCTGCTGAGCCGGAGCCAGCTCAGCAATTCCGAACGTCCAGGGATTCCTCCCACACCAAAGGTGCCGGCACCAAAAGCTCTTGCTGCTCTTCCAGTATCCAGGCAACCGCATTCACTGCCCCACAAACGCTGGGGCTGTCTCTTTCTGTACTCTCCCAAAGTCCAATACTATCTGCCTGGGCTGCTGAGCCGGAGCCAGCTCAGCAATTCCGAACGTCCAGGGATTCCTCCCACACCAAAGGTGCCGGCACCAAAAGCTCTTGCTGCTCTTCCAGTATCCAGGCAACCGCATTCACTGCCCCACAAACGCTGGGGCTGTCTCTTTCTGTACTCTCCCAAAGTCCAATACTATCTGCCTGGGCTGCTGAGCCGGAGCCAGCTCAGCAATTCCGAACGTCCAGGGATTCCTCCCACACCAAAGGTGCCGGCACCAAAAGCTCTTGCTGCTCTTCCAGTATCCAGGCAACCGCATTCACTGCCCCACAAACGCTGGGGCTGTCTCTTTCTGTACTCTCCCAAAGTCCAATACTATCTGCCTGGGCTGCTGAGCCGGAGCCAGCTCAGCAATTCCGAACGTCCAGGGATTCCTCCCACACCAAAGGTGCCGGCACCAAAAGCTCTTGCTGCTCTTCCAGTATCCAGGCAACCGCATTCACTGCCCCACAAACGCTGGGGCTGTCTCTTTCTGTACTCTCCCAAAGTCCAATACTATCTGCCTGGGCTGCTGAGCCGGAGCCAGCTCAGCAATTCCGAACGTCCAGGGATTCCTCCCACACCAAAGGTGCCGGCACCAAAAGCTCTTGCTGCTCTTCCAGTATCCAGGCAACCGCATTCACTGCCCCACAAACGCTGGGGCTGTCTCTTTCTGTACTCTCCCAAAGTCCAATACTATCTGCCTGGGCTGCTGAGCCGGAGCCAGCTCAGCAATTCCGAACGTCCAGGGATTCCTCCCACACCAAAGGTGCCGGCACCAAAAGCTCTTGCTGCTCTTCCAGTATCCAGGCAACCGCATTCACTGCCCCACAAACGCTGGGGCTGTCTCTTTCTGTACTCTCCCAAAGTCCAATACTATCTGCCTGGGCTGCTGAGCCGGAGCCAGCTCAGCAATTCCGAACGTCCAGGGATTCCTCCCACACCAAAGGTGCCGGCACCAAAAGCTCTTGCTGCTCTTCCAGTATCCAGGCAACCGCATTCACTGCCCCACAAACGCTGGGGCTGTCTCTTTCTGTACTCTCCCAAAGTCCAATACTATCTGCCTGGGCTGCTGAGCCGGAGCCAGCTCAGCAATTCCGAACGTCCAGGGATTCCTCCCACACCAAAGGTGCCGGCACCAAAAGCTCTTGCTGCTCTTCCAGTATCCAGGCAACCGCATTCACTGCCCCACAAACGCTGGGGCTGTCTCTTTCTGTACTCTCCCAAAGTCCAATACTATCTGCCTGGGCTGCTGAGCCGGAGCCAGCTCAGCAATTCCGAACGTCCAGGGATTCCTCCCACACCAAAGGTGCCGGCACCAAAAGCTCTTGCTGCTCTTCCAGTATCCAGGCAACCGCATTCACTGCCCCACAAACGCTGGGGCTGTCTCTTTCTGTACTCTCCCAAAGTCCAATACTATCTGCCTGGGCTGCTGAGCCGGAGCCAGCTCAGCAATTCCGAACGTCCAGGGATTCCTCCCACACCAAAGGTGCCGGCACCAAAAGCTCTTGCTGCTCTTCCAGTATCCAGGCAACCGCATTCACTGCCCCACAAACGCTGGGGCTGTCTCTTTCTGTACTCTCCCAAAGTCCAATACTATCTGCCTGGGCTGCTGAGCCGGAGCCAGCTCAGCAATTCCGAACGTCCAGGGATTCCTCCCACACCAAAGGTGCCGGCACCAAAAGCTCTTGCTGCTCTTCCAGTATCCAGGCAACCGCATTCACTGCCCCACAAACGCTGGGGCTGTCTCTTTCTGTACTCTCCCAAAGTCCAATACTATCTGCCTGGGCTGCTGAGCCGGAGCCAGCTCAGCAATTCCGAACGTCCAGGGATTCCTCCCACACCAAAGGTGCCGGCACCAAAAGCTCTTGCTGCTCTTCCAGTATCCAGGCAACCGCATTCACTGCCCCACAAACGCTGGGGCTGTCTCTTTCTGTACTCTCCCAAAGTCCAATACTATCTGCCTGGGCTGCTGAGCCGGAGCCAGCTCAGCAATTCCGAACGTCCAGGGATTCCTCCCACACCAAAGGTGCCGGCACCAAAAGCTCTTGCTGCTCTTCCAGTATCCAGGCAACCGCATTCACTGCCCCACAAACGCTGGGGCTGTCTCTTTCTGTACTCTCCCAAAGTCCAATACTATCTGCCTGGGCTGCTGAGCCGGAGCCAGCTCAGCAATTCCGAACGTCCAGGGATTCCTCCCACACCAAAGGTGCCGGCACCAAAAGCTCTTGCTGCTCTTCCAGTATCCAGGCAACCGCATTCACTGCCCCACAAACGCTGGGGCTGTCTCTTTCTGTACTCTCCCAAAGTCCAATACTATCTGCCTGGGCTGCTGAGCCGGAGCCAGCTCAGCAATTCCGAACGTCCAGGGATTCCTCCCACACCAAAGGTGCCGGCACCAAAAGCTCTTGCTGCTCTTCCAGTATCCAGGCAACCGCATTCACTGCCCCACAAACGCTGGGGCTGTCTCTTTCTGTACTCTCCCAAAGTCCAATACTATCTGCCTGGGCTGCTGAGCCGGAGCCAGCTCAGCAATTCCGAACGTCCAGGGATTCCTCCCACACCAAAGGTGCCGGCACCAAAAGCTCTTGCTGCTCTTCCAGTATCCAGGCAACCGCATTCACTGCCCCACAAACGCTGGGGCTGTCTCTTTCTGTACTCTCCCAAAGTCCAATACTATCTGCCTGGGCTGCTGAGCCGGAGCCAGCTCAGCAATTCCGAACGTCCAGGGATTCCTCCCACACCAAAGGTGCCGGCACCAAAAGCTCTTGCTGCTCTTCCAGTATCCAGGCAACCGCATTCACTGCCCCACAAACGCTGGGGCTGTCTCTTTCTGTACTCTCCCAAAGTCCAATACTATCTGCCTGGGCTGCTGAGCCGGAGCCAGCTCAGCAATTCCGAACGTCCAGGGATTCCTCCCACACCAAAGGTGCCGGCACCAAAAGCTCTTGCTGCTCTTCCAGTATCCAGGCAACCGCATTCACTGCCCCACAAACGCTGGGGCTGTCTCTTTCTGTACTCTCCCAAAGTCCAATACTATCTGCCTGGGCTGCTGAGCCGGAGCCAGCTCAGCAATTCCGAACGTCCAGGGATTCCTCCCACACCAAAGGTGCCGGCACCAAAAGCTCTTGCTGCTCTTCCAGTATCCAGGCAACCGCATTCACTGCCCCACAAACGCTGGGGCTGTCTCTTTCTGTACTCTCCCAAAGTCCAATACTATCTGCCTGGGCTGCTGAGCCGGAGCCAGCTCAGCAATTCCGAACGTCCAGGGATTCCTCCCACACCAAAGGTGCCGGCACCAAAAGCTCTTGCTGCTCTTCCAGTATCCAGGCAACCGCATTCACTGCCCCACAAACGCTGGGGCTGTCTCTTTCTGTACTCTCCCAAAGTCCAATACTATCTGCCTGGGCTGCTGAGCCGGAGCCAGCTCAGCAATTCCGAACGTCCAGGGATTCCTCCCACACCAAAGGTGCCGGCACCAAAAGCTCTTGCTGCTCTTCCAGTATCCAGGCAACCGCATTCACTGCCCCACAAACGCTGGGGCTGTCTCTTTCTGTACTCTCCCAAAGTCCAATACTATCTGCCTGGGCTGCTGAGCCGGAGCCAGCTCAGCAATTCCGAACGTCCAGGGATTCCTCCCACACCAAAGGTGCCGGCACCAAAAGCTCTTGCTGCTCTTCCAGTATCCAGGCAACCGCATTCACTGCCCCACAAACGCTGGGGCTGTCTCTTTCTGTACTCTCCCAAAGTCCAATACTATCTGCCTGGGCTGCTGAGCCGGAGCCAGCTCAGCAATTCCGAACGTCCAGGGATTCCTCCCACACCAAAGGTGCCGGCACCAAAAGCTCTTGCTGCTCTTCCAGTATCCAGGCAACCGCATTCACTGCCCCACAAACGCTGGGGCTGTCTCTTTCTGTACTCTCCCAAAGTCCAATACTATCTGCCTGGGCTGCTGAGCCGGAGCCAGCTCAGCAATTCCGAACGTCCAGGGATTCCTCCCACACCAAAGGTGCCGGCACCAAAAGCTCTTGCTGCTCTTCCAGTATCCAGGCAACCGCATTCACTGCCCCACAAACGCTGGGGCTGTCTCTTTCTGTACTCTCCCAAAGTCCAATACTATCTGCCTGGGCTGCTGAGCCGGAGCCAGCTCAGCAATTCCGAACGTCCAGGGATTCCTCCCACACCAAAGGTGCCGGCACCAAAAGCTCTTGCTGCTCTTCCAGTATCCAGGCAACCGCATTCACTGCCCCACAAACGCTGGGGCTGTCTCTTTCTGTACTCTCCCAAAGTCCAATACTATCTGCCTGGGCTGCTGAGCCGGAGCCAGCTCAGCAATTCCGAACGTCCAGGGATTCCTCCCACACCAAAGGTGCCGGCACCAAAAGCTCTTGCTGCTCTTCCAGTATCCAGGCAACCGCATTCACTGCCCCACAAACGCTGGGGCTGTCTCTTTCTGTACTCTCCCAAAGTCCAATACTATCTGCCTGGGCTGCTGAGCCGGAGCCAGCTCAGCAATTCCGAACGTCCAGGGATTCCTCCCACACCAAAGGTGCCGGCACCAAAAGCTCTTGCTGCTCTTCCAGTATCCAGGCAACCGCATTCACTGCCCCACAAACGCTGGGGCTGTCTCTTTCTGTACTCTCCCAAAGTCCAATACTATCTGCCTGGGCTGCTGAGCCGGAGCCAGCTCACCAATTCCGAACGTCCAGGGATTCCTCCCACACCAAAGGTGCCGGCACCAAAAGCTCTTGCTGCTCTTCCAGTATCCAGGCAACCGCATTCACTGCCCCACAAACGCTGGGGCTGTCTCTTTCTGTACTCTCCCAAAGTCCAATACTATCTGCCTGGGCTGCTGAGCCGGAGCCAGCTCAGCAATTCCGAACGTCCAGGGATTCCTCCCACACCAAAGGTGCCGGCACCAAAAGCTCTTGCTGCTCTTCCAGTATCCAGGCAACCGCATTCACTGCCCCACAAACGCTGGGGCTGTCTCTTTCTGTACTCTCCCAAAGTCCAATACTATCTGCCTGGGCTGCTGAGCCGGAGCCAGCTCAGCAATTCCGAACGTCCAGGGATTCCTCCCACACCAAAGGTGCCGGCACCAAAAGCTCTTGCTGCTCTTCCAGTATCCAGGCAACCGCATTCACTGCCCCACAAACGCTGGGGCTGTCTCTTTCTGTACTCTCCCAAAGTCCAATACTATCTGCCTGGGCTGCTGAGCCGGAGCCAGCTCAGCAATTCCGAACGTCCAGGGATTCCTCCCACACCAAAGGTGCCGGCACCAAAAGCTCTTGCTGCTCTTCCAGTATCCAGGCAACCGCATTCACTGCCCCACAAACGCTGGGGCTGTCTCTTTCTGTACTCTCCCAAAGTCCAATACTATCTGCCTGGGCTGCTGAGCCGGAGCCAGCTCAGCAATTCCGAACGTCCAGGGATTCCTCCCACACCAAAGGTGCCGGCACCAAAAGCTCTTGCTGCTCTTCCAGTATCCAGGCAACCGCATTCACTGCCCCACAAACGCTGGGGCTGTCTCTTTCTGTACTCTCCCAAAGTCCAATACTATCTGCCTGGGCTGCTGAGCCGGAGCCAGCTCAGCAATTCCGAACGTCCAGGGATTCCTCCCACACCAAAGGTGCCGGGACCAAAAGCTCTTGCTGCTCTTCCAGTATCCAGGCAACCGCATTCACTGCCCCACAAACGCTGGGGCTGTCTCTTTCTGTACTCTCCCAAAGTCCAATACTATCTGCCTGGGCTGCTGAGCCGGAGCCAGCTCAGCAATTCCGAACGTCCAGGGATTCCTCCCACACCAAAGGTGCCGGCACCAAAAGCTCTTGCTGCTCTTCCAGTATCCAGGCAACCGCATTCACTGCCCCACAAACGCTGGGGCTGTCTCTTTCTGTACTCTCCCAAAGTCCAATACTATCTGCCTGGGCTGCTGAGCCGGAGCCAGCTCAGCAATTCCGAACGTCCAGGGATTCCTCCCACACCAAAGGTGCCGGCACCAAAAGCTCTTGCTGCTCTTCCAGTATCCAGGCAACCGCATTCACTGCCCCACAAACGCTGGGGCTGTCTCTTTCTGTACTCTCCCAAAGTCCAATACTATCTGCCTGGGCTGCTGAGCCGGAGCCAGCTCAGCAATTCCGAACGTCCAGGGATTCCTCCCACACCAAAGGTGCCGGCACCAAAAGCTCTTGCTGCTCTTCCAGTATCCAGGCAACCGCATTCACTGCCCCACAAACGCTGGGGCTGTCTCTTTCTGTACTCTCCCAAAGTCCAATACTATCTGCCTGGGCTGCTGAGCCGGAGCCAGCTCAGCAATTCCGAACGTCCAGGGATTCCTCCCACACCAAAGGTGCCGGCACCAAAAGCTCTTGCTGCTCTTCCAGTATCCAGGCAACCGCATTCACTGCCCCACAAACGCTGGGGCTGTCTCTTTCTGTACTCTCCCAAAGTCCAATACTATCTGCCTGGGCTGCTGAGCCGGAGCCAGCTCAGCAATTCCGAACGTCCAGGGATTCCTCCCACACCAAAGGTGCCGGCACCAAAAGCTCTTGCTGCTCTTCCAGTATCCAGGCAACCGCATTCACTGCCCCACAAACGCTGGGGCTGTCTCTTTCTGTACTCTCCCAAAGTCCAATACTATCTGCCTGGGCTGCTGAGCCGGAGCCAGCTCACCAATTCCGAACGTCCAGGGATTCCTCCCACACCAAAGGTGCCGGCACCAAAAGCTCTTGCTGCTCTTCCAGTATCCAGGCAACCGCATTCACTGCCCCACAAACGCTGGGGCTGTCTCTTTCTGTACTCTCCCAAAGTCCAATACTATCTGCCTGGGCTGCTGAGCCGGAGCCAGCTCAGCAATTCCGAACGTCCAGGGATTCCTCCCACACCAAAGGTGCCGGCACCAAAAGCTCTTGCTGCTCTTCCAGTATCCAGGCAACCGCATTCACTGCCCCACAAACGCTGGGGCTGTCTCTTTCTGTACTCTCCCAAAGTCCAATACTATCTGCCTGGGCTGCTGAGCCGGAGCCAGCTCAGCAATAGCGAACGTCCAGGGATTCCTCCCACACCAAAGGTGCCGGCACCAAAAGCTCTTGCTGCTCTTCCAGTATCCAGGCAACCGCATTCACTGCCCCACAAACGCTGGGGCTGTCTCTTTCTGTACTCTCCCAAAGTCCAATACTATCTGCCTGGGCTGCTGAGCCGGAGCCAGCTCAGCAATTCCGAACGTCCAGGGATTCCTCCCACACCAAAGGTGCCGGCACCAAAAGCTCTTGCTGCTCTTCCAGTATCCAGGCAACCGCATTCACTGCCCCACAAACGCTGGGGCTGTCTCTTTCTGTACTCTCCCAAAGTCCAATACTATCTGCCTGGGCTGCTGAGCCGGAGCCAGCTCAGCAATTCCGAACGTCCAGGGATTCCTCCCACACCAAAGGTGCCGGCACCAAAAGCTCTTGCTGCTCTTCCAGTATCCAGGCAACCGCATTCACTGCCCCACAAACGCTGGGGCTGTCTCTTTCTGTACTCTCCCAAAGTCCAATACTATCTGCCTGGGCTGCTGAGCCGGAGCCAGCTCAGCAATTCCGAACGTCCAGGGATTCCTCCCACACCAAAGGTGCCGGCACCAAAAGCTCTTGCTGCTCTTCCAGTATCCAGGCAACCGCATTCACTGCCCCACAAACGCTGGGGCTGTCTCTTTCTGTACTCTCCCAAAGTCCAATACTATCTGCCTGGGCTGCTGAGCCGGAGCCAGCTCAGCAATTCCGAACGTCCAGGGATTCCTCCCACACCAAAGGTGCCGGCACCAAAAGCTCTTGCTGCTCTTCCAGTATCCAGGCAACCGCATTCACTGCCCCACAAACGCTGGGGCTGTCTCTTTCTGTACTCTCCCAAAGTCCAATACTATCTGCCTGGGCTGCTGAGCCGGAGCCAGCTCAGCAATTCCGAACGTCCAGGGATTCCTCCCACACCAAAGGTGCCGGCACCAAAAGCTCTTGCTGCTCTTCCAGTATCCAGGCAACCGCATTCACTGCCCCACAAACGCTGGGGCTGTCTCTTTCTGTACTCTCCCAAAGTCCAATACTATCTGCCTGGGCTGCTGAGCCGGAGCCAGCTCAGCAATTCCGAACGTCCAGGGATTCCTCCCACACCAAAGGTGCCGGCACCAAAAGCTCTTGCTGCTCTTCCAGTATCCAGGCAACCGCATTCACTGCCCCACAAACGCTGGGGCTGTCTCTTTCTGTACTCTCCCAAAGTCCAATACTATCTGCCTGGGCTGCTGAGCCGGAGCCAGCTCAGCAATTCCGAACGTCCAGGGATTCCTCCCACACCAAAGGTGCCGGCACCAAAAGCTCTTGCTGCTCTTCCAGTATCCAGGCAACCGCATTCACTGCCCCACAAACGCTGGGGCTGTCTCTTTCTGTACTCTCCCAAAGTCCAATACTATCTGCCTGGGCTGCTGAGCCGGAGCCAGCTCAGCAATTCCGAACGTCCAGGGATTCCTCCCACACCAAAGGTGCCGGCACCAAAAGCTCTTGCTGCTCTTCCAGTATCCAGGCAACCGCATTCACTGCCCCACAAACGCTGGGGCTGTCTCTTTCTGTACTCTCCCAAAGTCCAATACTATCTGCCTGGGCTGCTGAGCCGGAGCCAGCTCAGCAATTCCGAACGTCCAGGGATTCCTCCCACACCAAAGGTGCCGGCACCAAAAGCTCTTGCTGCTCTTCCAGTATCCAGGCAACCGCATTCACTGCCCCACAAACGCTGGGGCTGTCTCTTTCTGTACTCTCCCAAAGTCCAATACTATCTGCCTGGGCTGCTGAGCCGGAGCCAGCTCAGCAATTCCGAACGTCCAGGGATTCCTCCCACACCAAAGGTGCCGGCACCAAAAGCTCTTGCTGCTCTTCCAGTATCCAGGCAACCGCATTCACTGCCCCACAAACGCTGGGGCTGTCTCTTTCTGTACTCTCCCAAAGTCCAATACTATCTGCCTGGGCTGCTGAGCCGGAGCCAGCTCAGCAATTCCGAACGTCCAGGGATTCCTCCCACACCAAAGGTGCCGGCACCAAAAGCTCTTGCTGCTCTTCCAGTATCCAGGCAACCGCATTCACTGCCCCACAAACGCTGGGGCTGTCTCTTTCTGTACTCTCCCAAAGTCCAATACTATCTGCCTGGGCTGCTGAGCCGGAGCCAGCTCAGCAATTCCGAACGTCCAGGGATTCCTCCCACACCAAAGGTGCCGGCACCAAAAGCTCTTGCTGCTCTTCCAGTATCCAGGCAACCGCATTCACTGCCCCACAAACGCTGGGGCTGTCTCTTTCTGTACTCTCCCAAAGTCCAATACTATCTGCCTGGGCTGCTGAGCCGGAGCCAGCTCAGCAATTCCGAACGTCCAGGGATTCCTCCCACACCAAAGGTGCCGGCACCAAAAGCTCTTGCTGCTCTTCCAGTATCCAGGCAACCGCATTCACTGCCCCACAAACGCTGGGGCTGTCTCTTTCTGTACTCTCCCAAAGTCCAATACTATCTGCCTGGGCTGCTGAGCCGGAGCCAGCTCAGCAATTCCGAACGTCCAGGGATTCCTCCCACACCAAAGGTGCCGGCACCAAAAGCTCTTGCTGCTCTTCCAGTATCCAGGCAACCGCATTCACTGCCCCACAAACGCTGGGGCTGTCTCTTTCTGTACTCTCCCAAAGTCCAATACTATCTGCCTGGGCTGCTGAGCCGGAGCCAGCTCAGCAATTCCGAACGTCCAGGGATTCCTCCCACACCAAAGGTGCCGGCACCAAAAGCTCTTGCTGCTCTTCCAGTATCCAGGCAACCGCATTCACTGCCCCACAAACGCTGGGGCTGTCTCTTTCTGTACTCTCCCAAAGTCCAATACTATCTGCCTGGGCTGCTGAGCCGGAGCCAGCTCAGCAATTCCGAACGTCCAGGGATTCCTCCCACACCAAAGGTGCCGGCACCAAAAGCTCTTGCTGCTCTTCCAGTATCCAGGCAACCGCATTCACTGCCCCACAAACGCTGGGGCTGTCTCTTTCTGTACTCTCCCAAAGTCCAATACTATCTGCCTGGGCTGCTGAGCCGGAGCCAGCTCAGCAATTCCGAACGTCCAGGGATTCCTCCCACACCAAAGGTGCCGGCACCAAAAGCTCTTGCTGCTCTTCCAGTATCCAGGCAACCGCATTCACTGCCCCACAAACGCTGGGGCTGTCTCTTTCTGTACTCTCCCAAAGTCCAATACTATCTGCCTGGGCTGCTGAGCCGGAGCCAGCTCAGCAATTCCGAACGTCCAGGGATTCCTCCCACACCAAAGGTGCCGGCACCAAAAGCTCTTGCTGCTCTTCCAGTATCCAGGCAACCGCATTCACTGCCCCACAAACGCTGGGGCTGTCTCTTTCTGTACTCTCCCAAAGTCCAATACTATCTGCCTGGGCTGCTGAGCCGGAGCCAGCTCAGCAATTCCGAACGTCCAGGGATTCCTCCCACACCAAAGGTGCCGGCACCAAAAGCTCTTGCTGCTCTTCCAGTATCCAGGCAACCGCATTCACTGCCCCACAAACGCTGGGGCTGTCTCTTTCTGTACTCTCCCAAAGTCCAATACTATCTGCCTGGGCTGCTGAGCCGGAGCCAGCTCAGCAATTCCGAACGTCCAGGGATTCCTCCCACACCAAAGGTGCCGGCACCAAAAGCTCTTGCTGCTCTTCCAGTATCCAGGCAACCGCATTCACTGCCCCACAAACGCTGGGGCTGTCTCTTTCTGTACTCTCCCAAAGTCCAATACTATCTGCCTGGGCTGCTGAGCCGGAGCCAGCTCAGCAATTCCGAACGTCCAGGGATTCCTCCCACACCAAAGGTGCCGGCACCAAAAGCTCTTGCTGCTCTTCCAGTATCCAGGCAACCGCATTCACTGCCCCACAAACGCTGGGGCTGTCTCTTTCTGTACTCTCCCAAAGTCCAATACTATCTGCCTGGGCTGCTGAGCCGGAGCCAGCTCAGCAATTCCGAACGTCCAGGGATTCCTCCCACACCAAAGGTGCCGGCACCAAAAGCTCTTGCTGCTCTTCCAGTATCCAGGCAACCGCATTCACTGCCCCACAAACGCTGGGGCTGTCTCTTTCTGTACTCTCCCAAAGTCCAATACTATCTGCCTGGGCTGCTGAGCCGGAGCCAGCTCAGCAATTCCGAACGTCCAGGGATTCCTCCCACACCAAAGGTGCCGGCACCAAAAGCTCTTGCTGCTCTTCCAGTATCCAGGCAACCGCATTCACTGCCCCACAAACGCTGGGGCTGTCTCTTTCTGTACTCTCCCAAAGTCCAATACTATCTGCCTGGGCTGCTGAGCCGGAGCCAGCTCAGCAATTCCGAACGTCCAGGGATTCCTCCCACACCAAAGGTGCCGGCACCAAAAGCTCTTGCTGCTCTTCCAGTATCCAGGCAACCGCATTCACTGCCCCACAAACGCTGGGGCTGTCTCTTTCTGTACTCTCCCAAAGTCCAATACTATCTGCCTGGGCTGCTGAGCCGGAGCCAGCTCAGCAATTCCGAACGTCCAGGGATTCCTCCCACACCAAAGGTGCCGGCACCAAAAGCTCTTGCTGCTCTTCCAGTATCCAGGCAACCGCATTCACTGCCCCACAAACGCTGGGGCTGTCTCTTTCTGTACTCTCCCAAAGTCCAATACTATCTGCCTGGGCTGCTGAGCCGGAGCCAGCTCAGCAATTCCGAACGTCCAGGGATTCCTCCCACACCAAAGGTGCCGGCACCAAAAGCTCTTGCTGCTCTTCCAGTATCCAGGCAACCGCATTCACTGCCCCACAAACGCTGGGGCTGTCTCTTTCTGTACTCTCCCAAAGTCCAATACTATCTGCCTGGGCTGCTGAGCCGGAGCCAGCTCAGCAATAGCGAACGTCCAGGGATTCCTCCCACACCAAAGGTGCCGGCACCAAAAGCTCTTGCTGCTCTTCCAGTATCCAGGCAACCGCATTCACTGCCCCACAAACGCTGGGGCTGTCTCTTTCTGTACTCTCCCAAAGTCCAATACTATCTGCCTGGGCTGCTGAGCCGGAGCCAGCTCACCAATTCCGAACGTCCAGGGATTCCTCCCACACCAAAGGTGCCGGCACCAAAAGCTCTTGCTGCTCTTCCAGTATCCAGGCAACCGCATTCACTGCCCCACAAACGCTGGGGCTGTCTCTTTCTGTACTCTCCCAAAGTCCAATACTATCTGCCTGGGCTGCTGAGCCGGAGCCAGCTCAGCAATTCCGAACGTCCAGGGATTCCTCCCACACCAAAGGTGCCGGCACCAAAAGCTCTTGCTGCTCTTCCAGTATCCAGGCAACCGCATTCACTGCCCCACAAACGCTGGGGCTGTCTCTTTCTGTACTCTCCCAAAGTCCAATACTATCTGCCTGGGCTGCTGAGCCGGAGCCAGCTCAGCAATTCCGAACGTCCAGGGATTCCTCCCACACCAAAGGTGCCGGCACCAAAAGCTCTTGCTGCTCTTCCAGTATCCAGGCAACCGCATTCACTGCCCCACAAACGCTGGGGCTGTCTCTTTCTGTACTCTCCCAAAGTCCAATACTATCTGCCTGGGCTGCTGAGCCGGAGCCAGCTCAGCAATTCCGAACGTCCAGGGATTCCTCCCACACCAAAGGTGCCGGCACCAAAAGCTCTTGCTGCTCTTCCAGTATCCAGGCAACCGCATTCACTGCCCCACAAACGCTGGGGCTGTCTCTTTCTGTACTCTCCCAAAGTCCAATACTATCTGCCTGGGCTGCTGAGCCGGAGCCAGCTCAGCAATTCCGAACGTCCAGGGATTCCTCCCACACCAAAGGTGCCGGCACCAAAAGCTCTTGCTGCTCTTCCAGTATCCAGGCAACCGCATTCACTGCCCCACAAACGCTGGGGCTGTCTCTTTCTGTACTCTCCCAAAGTCCAATACTATCTGCCTGGGCTGCTGAGCCGGAGCCAGCTCAGCAATTCCGAACGTCCAGGGATTCCTCCCACACCAAAGGTGCCGGCACCAAAAGCTCTTGCTGCTCTTCCAGTATCCAGGCAACCGCATTCACTGCCCCACAAACGCTGGGGCTGTCTCTTTCTGTACTCTCCCAAAGTCCAATACTATCTGCCTGGGCTGCTGAGCCGGAGCCAGCTCAGCAATTCCGAACGTCCAGGGATTCCTCCCACACCAAAGGTGCCGGCACCAAAAGCTCTTGCTGCTCTTCCAGTATCCAGGCAACCGCATTCACTGCCCCACAAACGCTGGGGCTGTCTCTTTCTGTACTCTCCCAAAGTCCAATACTATCTGCCTGGGCTGCTGAGCCGGAGCCAGCTCAGCAATTCCGAACGTCCAGGGATTCCTCCCACACCAAAGGTGCCGGCACCAAAAGCTCTTGCTGCTCTTCCAGTATCCAGGCAACCGCATTCACTGCCCCACAAACGCTGGGGCTGTCTCTTTCTGTACTCTCCCAAAGTCCAATACTATCTGCCTGGGCTGCTGAGCCGGAGCCAGCTCAGCAATTCCGAACGTCCAGGGATTCCTCCCACACCAAAGGTGCCGGCACCAAAAGCTCTTGCTGCTCTTCCAGTATCCAGGCAACCGCATTCACTGCCCCACAAACGCTGGGGCTGTCTCTTTCTGTACTCTCCCAAAGTCCAATACTATCTGCCTGGGCTGCTGAGCCGGAGCCAGCTCAGCAATTCCGAACGTCCAGGGATTCCTCCCACACCAAAGGTGCCGGCACCAAAAGCTCTTGCTGCTCTTCCAGTATCCAGGCAACCGCATTCACTGCCCCACAAACGCTGGGGCTGTCTCTTTCTGTACTCTCCCAAAGTCCAATAATATCTGCCTGGGCTGCTGAGCCGGAGCCAGCTCAGCCAATTCCGAACGTCCAGGGATTCCTCCCACACCAAAGGTGCCGGCACCAAAAGCTCTTGCTGCTCTTCCAGTATCCAGGCAACCGCATTCACTGCCCCACAAACGCTGGGGCTGTCTCTTTCTGTACTCTCCCAAAGTCCAATACTATCTGCCTGGGCTGCTGAGCCGGAGCCAGCTCAGCAATTCCGAACGTCCAGGGATTCCTCCCACACCAAAGGTGCCGGCACCAAAAGCTCTTGCTGCTCTTCCAGTATCCAGGCAACCGCATTCACTGCCCCACAAACGCTGGGGCTGTCTCTTTCTGTACTCTCCCAAAGTCCAATACTATCTGCCTGGGCTGCTGAGCCGGAGCCAGCTCAGCAATTCCGAACGTCCAGGGATTCCTCCCACACCAAAGGTGCCGGCACCAAAAGCTCTTGCTGCTCTTCCAGTATCCAGGCAACCGCATTCACTGCCCCACAAACGCTGGGGCTGTCTCTTTCTGTACTCTCCCAAAGTCCAATACTATCTGCCTGGGCTGCTGAGCCGGAGCCAGCTCAGCAATTCCGAACGTCCAGGGATTCCTCCCACACCAAAGGTGCCGGCACCAAAAGCTCTTGCTGCTCTTCCAGTATCCAGGCAACCGCATTCACTGCCCCACAAACGCTGGGGCTGTCTCTTTCTGTACTCTCCCAAAGTCCAATACTATCTGCCTGGGCTGCTGAGCCGGAGCCAGCTCAGCAATTCCGAACGTCCAGGGATTCCTCCCACACCAAAGGTGCCGGCACCAAAAGCTCTTGCTGCTCTTCCAGTATCCAGGCAACCGCATTCACTGCCCCACAAACGCTGGGGCTGTCTCTTTCTGTACTCTCCCAAAGTCCAATACTATCTGCCTGGGCTGCTGAGCCGGAGCCAGCTCAGCAATTCCGAACGTCCAGGGATTCCTCCCACACCAAAGGTGCCGGCACCAAAAGCTCTTGCTGCTCTTCCAGTATCCAGGCAACCGCATTCACTGCCCCACAAACGCTGGGGCTGTCTCTTTCTGTACTCTCCCAAAGTCCAATACTATCTGCCTGGGCTGCTGAGCCGGAGCCAGCTCAGCAATTCCGAACGTCCAGGGATTCCTCCCACACCAAAGGTGCCGGCACCAAAAGCTCTTGCTGCTCTTCCAGTATCCAGGCAACCGCATTCACTGCCCCACAAACGCTGGGGCTGTCTCTTTCTGTACTCTCCCAAAGTCCAATACTATCTGCCTGGGCTGCTGAGCCGGAGCCAGCTCAGCAATTCCGAACGTCCAGGGATTCCTCCCACACCAAAGGTGCCGGCACCAAAAGCTCTTGCTGCTCTTCCAGTATCCAGGCAACCGCATTCACTGCCCCACAAACGCTGGGGCTGTCTCTTTCTGTACTCTCCCAAAGTCCAATACTATCTGCCTGGGCTGCTGAGCCGGAGCCAGCTCAGCAATTCCGAACGTCCAGGGATTCCTCCCACACCAAAGGTGCCGGCACCAAAAGCTCTTGCTGCTCTTCCAGTATCCAGGCAACCGCATTCACTGCCCCACAAACGCTGGGGCTGTCTCTTTCTGTACTCTCCCAAAGTCCAATACTATCTGCCTGGGCTGCTGAGCCGGAGCCAGCTCAGCAATTCCGAACGTCCAGGGATTCCTCCCACACCAAAGGTGCCGGCACCAAAAGCTCTTGCTGCTCTTCCAGTATCCAGGCAACCGCATTCACTGCCCCACAAACGCTGGGGCTGTCTCTTTCTGTACTCTCCCAAAGTCCAATACTATCTGCCTGGGCTGCTGAGCCGGAGCCAGCTCAGCAATTCCGAACGTCCAGGGATTCCTCCCACACCAAAGGTGCCGGCACCAAAAGCTCTTGCTGCTCTTCCAGTATCCAGGCAACCGCATTCACTGCCCCACAAACGCTGGGGCTGTCTCTTTCTGTACTCTCCCAAAGTCCAATACTATCTGCCTGGGCTGCTGAGCCGGAGCCAGCTCAGCAATTCCGAACGTCCAGGGATTCCTCCCACACCAAAGGTGCCGGCACCAAAAGCTCTTGCTGCTCTTCCAGTATCCAGGCAACCGCATTCACTGCCCCACAAACGCTGGGGCTGTCTCTTTCTGTACTCTCCCAAAGTCCAATAATATCTGCCTGGGCTGCTGAGCCGGAGCCAGCTCAGCCAATTCCGAACGTCCAGGGATTCCTCCCACACCAAAGGTGCCGGCACCAAAAGCTCTTGCTGCTCTTCCAGTATCCAGGCAACCGCATTCACTGCCCCACAAACGCTGGGGCTGTCTCTTTCTGTACTCTCCCAAAGTCCAATACTATCTGCCTGGGCTGCTGAGCCGGAGCCAGCTCAGCAATTCCGAACGTCCAGGGATTCCTCCCACACCAAAGGTGCCGGCACCAAAAGCTCTTGCTGCTCTTCCAGTATCCAGGCAACCGCATTCACTGCCCCACAAACGCTGGGGCTGTCTCTTTCTGTACTCTCCCAAAGTCCAATACTATCTGCCTGGGCTGCTGAGCCGGAGCCAGCTCAGCAATTCCGAACGTCCAGGGATTCCTCCCACACCAAAGGTGCCGGCACCAAAAGCTCTTGCTGCTCTTCCAGTATCCAGGCAACCGCATTCACTGCCCCACAAACGCTGGGGCTGTCTCTTTCTGTACTCTCCCAAAGTCCAATACTATCTGCCTGGGCTGCTGAGCCGGAGCCAGCTCAGCAATTCCGAACGTCCAGGGATTCCTCCCACACCAAAGGTGCCGGCACCAAAAGCTCTTGCTGCTCTTCCAGTATCCAGGCAACCGCATTCACTGCCCCACAAACGCTGGGGCTGTCTCTTTCTGTACTCTCCCAAAGTCCAATACTATCTGCCTGGGCTGCTGAGCCGGAGCCAGCTCAGCAATTCCGAACGTCCAGGGATTCCTCCCACACCAAAGGTGCCGGCACCAAAAGCTCTTGCTGCTCTTCCAGTATCCAGGCAACCGCATTCACTGCCCCACAAACGCTGGGGCTGTCTCTTTCTGTACTCTCCCAAAGTCCAATACTATCTGCCTGGGCTGCTGAGCCGGAGCCAGCTCAGCAATTCCGAACGTCCAGGGATTCCTCCCACACCAAAGGTGCCGGCACCAAAAGCTCTTGCTGCTCTTCCAGTATCCAGGCAACCGCATTCACTGCCCCACAAACGCTGGGGCTGTCTCTTTCTGTACTCTCCCAAAGTCCAATACTATCTGCCTGGGCTGCTGAGCCGGAGCCAGCTCAGCAATTCCGAACGTCCAGGGATTCCTCCCACACCAAAGGTGCCGGCACCAAAAGCTCTTGCTGCTCTTCCAGTATCCAGGCAACCGCATTCACTGCCCCACAAACGCTGGGGCTGTCTCTTTCTGTACTCTCCCAAAGTCCAATACTATCTGCCTGGGCTGCTGAGCCGGAGCCAGCTCAGCAATTCCGAACGTCCAGGGATTCCTCCCACACCAAAGGTGCCGGCACCAAAAGCTCTTGCTGCTCTTCCAGTATCCAGGCAACCGCATTCACTGCCCCACAAACGCTGGGGCTGTCTCTTTCTGTACTCTCCCAAAGTCCAATACTATCTGCCTGGGCTGCTGAGCCGGAGCCAGCTCAGCAATTCCGAACGTCCAGGGATTCCTCCCACACCAAAGGTGCCGGCACCAAAAGCTCTTGCTGCTCTTCCAGTATCCAGGCAACCGCATTCACTGCCCCACAAACGCTGGGGCTGTCTCTTTCTGTACTCTCCCAAAGTCCAATACTATCTGCCTGGGCTGCTGAGCCGGAGCCAGCTCAGCAATTCCGAACGTCCAGGGATTCCTCCCACACCAAAGGTGCCGGCACCAAAAGCTCTTGCTGCTCTTCCAGTATCCAGGCAACCGCATTCACTGCCCCACAAACGCTGGGGCTGTCTCTTTCTGTACTCTCCCAAAGTCCAATACTATCTGCCTGGGCTGCTGAGCCGGAGCCAGCTCAGCAATTCCGAACGTCCAGGGATTCCTCCCACACCAAAGGTGCCGGCACCAAAAGCTCTTGCTGCTCTTCCAGTATCCAGGCAACCGCATTCACTGCCCCACAAACGCTGGGGCTGTCTCTTTCTGTACTCTCCCAAAGTCCAATACTATCTGCCTGGGCTGCTGAGCCGGAGCCAGCTCAGCAATTCCGAACGTCCAGGGATTCCTCCCACACCAAAGGTGCCGGCACCAAAAGCTCTTGCTGCTCTTCCAGTATCCAGGCAACCGCATTCACTGCCCCACAAACGCTGGGGCTGTCTCTTTCTGTACTCTCCCAAAGTCCAATACTATCTGCCTGGGCTGCTGAGCCGGAGCCAGCTCAGCAATTCCGAACGTCCAGGGATTCCTCCCACACCAAAGGTGCCGGCACCAAAAGCTCTTGCTGCTCTTCCAGTATCCAGGCAACCGCATTCACTGCCCCACAAACGCTGGGGCTGTCTCTTTCTGTACTCTCCCAAAGTCCAATACTATCTGCCTGGGCTGCTGAGCCGGAGCCAGCTCAGCAATTCCGAACGTCCAGGGATTCCTCCCACACCAAAGGTGCCGGCACCAAAAGCTCTTGCTGCTCTTCCAGTATCCAGGCAACCGCATTCACTGCCCCACAAACGCTGGGGCTGTCTCTTTCTGTACTCTCCCAAAGTCCAATACTATCTGCCTGGGCTGCTGAGCCGGAGCCAGCTCAGCAATTCCGAACGTCCAGGGATTCCTCCCACACCAAAGGTGCCGGCACCAAAAGCTCTTGCTGCTCTTCCAGTATCCAGGCAACCGCATTCACTGCCCCACAAACGCTGGGGCTGTCTCTTTCTGTACTCTCCCAAAGTCCAATACTATCTGCCTGGGCTGCTGAGCCGGAGCCAGCTCAGCAATTCCGAACGTCCAGGGATTCCTCCCACACCAAAGGTGCCGGCACCAAAAGCTCTTGCTGCTCTTCCAGTATCCAGGCAACCGCATTCACTGCCCCACAAACGCTGGGGCTGTCTCTTTCTGTACTCTCCCAAAGTCCAATACTATCTGCCTGGGCTGCTGAGCCGGAGCCAGCTCAGCAATTCCGAACGTCCAGGGATTCCTCCCACACCAAAGGTGCCGGCACCAAAAGCTCTTGCTGCTCTTCCAGTATCCAGGCAACCGCATTCACTGCCCCACAAACGCTGGGGCTGTCTCTTTCTGTACTCTCCCAAAGTCCAATACTATCTGCCTGGGCTGCTGAGCCGGAGCCAGCTCAGCAATTCCGAACGTCCAGGGATTCCTCCCACACCAAAGGTGCCGGCACCAAAAGCTCTTGCTGCTCTTCCAGTATCCAGGCAACCGCATTCACTGCCCCACAAACGCTGGGGCTGTCTCTTTCTGTACTCTCCCAAAGTCCAATACTATCTGCCTGGGCTGCTGAGCCGGAGCCAGCTCAGCAATTCCGAACGTCCAGGGATTCCTCCCACACCAAAGGTGCCGGCACCAAAAGCTCTTGCTGCTCTTCCAGTATCCAGGCAACCGCATTCACTGCCCCACAAACGCTGGGGCTGTCTCTTTCTGTACTCTCCCAAAGTCCAATACTATCTGCCTGGGCTGCTGAGCCGGAGCCAGCTCAGCAATTCCGAACGTCCAGGGATTCCTCCCACACCAAAGGTGCCGGCACCAAAAGCTCTTGCTGCTCTTCCAGTATCCAGGCAACCGCATTCACTGCCCCACAAACGCTGGGGCTGTCTCTTTCTGTACTCTCCCAAAGTCCAATACTATCTGCCTGGGCTGCTGAGCCGGAGCCAGCTCAGCAATTCCGAACGTCCAGGGATTCCTCCCACACCAAAGGTGCCGGCACCAAAAGCTCTTGCTGCTCTTCCAGTATCCAGGCAACCGCATTCACTGCCCCACAAACGCTGGGGCTGTCTCTTTCTGTACTCTCCCAAAGTCCAATACTATCTGCCTGGGCTGCTGAGCCGGAGCCAGCTCAGCAATTCCGAACGTCCAGGGACTCCTCCCACACCAAAGATGCCGGCTCCATGCTCTTGCCGTTCTTCCAGTATCCAGGCAACTGTATCTACCGCTCCCACATACGCTGGGGCTGTCTCTTTCGGACCTCTCCCAAAGTCCATTAGTATCTGCCCGGGCTGCTGAGCCGGGAGCCAGCTCAGGCAACCCGAAACGTCCAGGGGATTCTTCCCACGACCAAAGGTGCCAAAATGGCACCAAAAGCTTCCTGCTGCTCTTCTCAGTATCCAGGCAACCGGCATTCACCGTCCTCCACAAACGCTGGGGCTGGGTTCTTCGTTGCATTCTCCCAAAGTCCACGGGTCATTCGTTCCGCCGTTTAACTCAGCTCTAGCTTCTACCAAGAGCTGGAACGCCCTGTGTGGGTCTTGGGGTTTTATTGGGCCCCAAAGGCGCCGGCACCCGAAAGCTCTTGCTTCTCTTCCAGTATCGATAACCGGTATCTACCGTCCCAACAAACGCTGGGGCTGTCTCTTTCTGGACTCTCCCAAAGTCCAATACTAGTTGCCTGGGCTGCTGAGCCGGGAGCCAGCCTGGCAATTCCGAACGTCCAGGGATTCTCTCCCACACCAAAGGTGCCAGTCCAAAAGCTCTTGCCGTTCTTCCAGTATCGAGGCAACTGCATTCACCCGCCCCACAAATGTCGGGGGCTGTCTCTTTCTGTACTCTCCCAAAGTCCGTCACTAGGCTGCCTGGGCTGCTACGAGCCGGCTCAGCTTCTACCAAGAGCGAACGTCCAGGGACCCTCCCACACCAAAGGGTGCCGGCCCGGCAAGCTCTCGCTGCTCTCTCCAGTATCCACAAGCAACGGCATTCACTGCCCCACAAACGCTGGGATTGCCTTTCTCTGTACTCTCCCAAAGTTCAATACTATCTACGCCTGGGCTGCTGAGCTGGAGCCAGCTCAGCAATTCCGAACGTCTTGGGATTCCTCTCACACCAAAGGTGCCGGCAAAAATAAGCTGTTTCTGGCGTTTCCTTCCAGTATCCAGGTAACCGTATCTACCGCTCCCAGACACAGGCGTGCTGGGCCGCCCTCTTTCTGGACCCTCCCAAAGTCCAACATTAGCGGCCTGGCCATGAGCTGGGAGCCAGCTCAGCAATTCCTGAATGTCCAGGGATTCCTCCCACACCATGTGCCAAAACCAAAAGCGCTTGCTGCTCTTCCAGTATACAGGCAACTGCATTCCCTGCCCCACAAACGCTGGGGCTGTCTCTTTCTGTACTCTCCCAAAGTCCAATACTAGCTGCCTGGGCTGCTGACCCGGCTCTAGCTTCTAACAAGAGAGAACGTCCAGGGATTCCTCCCACACCAAAGGTGCCGGCACCAAAAGCTCTTGCTGCTCTTCCAGTATCCAGGCAACCGCATTCACTGCCCCACAAACGCTGGGGCTGTCTCTTTCTGTACTCTCCCAAAGTCCAACACGCATTCTACCAATGGGCTGTTGAGCAGGAGCCAGTGCCCAGGCACCCGAACGTCCAGGGATTCCTCCCACACCAAAGGTGCCAAAACCAAAAGCTCTCTTGCTGCTCTTCCAGTATCCAGGCAACCGCATTCACTGCCCTGCTGCATGGCCAATGCCTCTTTCTGTACTCTCCCAAAAGTCCAATACTATCTGCCTGGGCCACTGAGCCTGAGCCAGCTCACCAAGAGCGAACGTCCAGGGGATTCCTTCCCACACCAAAGGTGCCGGCACCAAAAGCTCTTGCTGCTCTTCCAGTATCCAGGCAACTGCATTCACTGCCCCACAAACATCGGGCTGTCTCTTTCTATACTCTCCCAAAGTCCAATACTATCTGCCTGTGCTGCTTGGTCCAGAGTCAACTCAGCAATTCCAAACATCCAGGGATTCCCCCCCACACCAAAAATGCCGTGGGACCAGTAAGTTTCTGCTGCTCTTCCAGTATTCAGGCAACCGCATTCACTGCCCCACAAACGCTGGGGCTGTCTCTTTCTGGACTCTCCTCCCAAAGTCCAATACCATCTGTCTGGGCTGCTGAGCCGTCTAGCTTCTACCAATTCCGAGCACTGTCCAGGGATTCCCTCCCACACCACAGGTGCCAGCACTCAAAGCTCTTGCTGCTCTTCCAGTATCCAGGCAACCGCATTCACTACCCCATAAACCATTAGGCTTGTCTCTTTCTGGATTCTCCCAAAGTCCAATATTATCTGCCTGGGTTACTGAGCCGGAGCCAGCTTCCAGTGCTCCCGACCGGGGCCCAGGGATTCCTCCCACACCAGCGGTGCCGGCACCTGCAAGCTCTTGCTGCTCTCTCCAGTATCCAGGCAACCGCATTCACTGCCCTGCTGCTGTTGCTGTCTCTTTCTGACCTCTCCCAAAGTCCAACAATATCTCCCAGGGCTGCTGAGCCGGGAGCCAGCTCAGCAATTCTCGGTCTCCGTCCAGGGATTCCTCCCACACCAAAGATGCCGGCACCAAAAGCTCTTGCTGCTCTTCCAGTATTAAGGTCTGAGCTCCATTCGCGGCCCCACAAACGCTGGGGCTGTCTCTTTCTGGACTCTCCCAAAGTCCAATACTAGCTGCCTCGGCCACATTGCCTCTAGCTTCTACCAAGAGCGAACGTCCAGGGATTCCTCCCACACCAAAGGTGCCGGCACCAAAAGCTCTTGCTGCTCTTCCAGTATCCAGGCAACCGCATTCACTACCCCACAAACGCTAGGGCTGTCTCTTTCTGGACTCTCCCAAAGTCCAATACTATCTGCCTGGGTTACTGAGCCGGAGCCAGCTCAGCAATTCCGAACGTCCAGGGATTCCTCCCACACCAAAGGTGCCGGCACCAAAAGCTCTTGCTGCTCTCTCCAGAGTCCAGGCAACCGCCTTCCCTGCCCCACAAAGGCTGTTGCTGTCTCTTTCTGGACTCTCCCAAAGTCCAACAAGCCATTCTGCAGGGGCTGCTGAGCCGGGAGCCAGCTCAGCACTTCCGAAAGTCCATGGAATCCTCCCACACCAAAGATGCCGTGACCAAAAGCTCTTGGTTGCTCTTCCAGTATTAGGCAACCGTATCTACCGTCCTTACACACGCTGGGGCTGTCTCTTTCTGGACTCTCCCAAAGTCCAATACTAGCTGCCTGGGCTGCTGAGCCGGGGCCAGCTCAGCAATTCCGAACTGCCCAGGGATTCCCTCCCCACACCAAAGGTGCCGGCAAAAACAAGCTCTTGCTGCTCTTCCAGTATCCAGGCAACTCATTCACTGCCTTGCACAAACGCTGGGGCTGTCTCTTTCGGTACTCTCCCAAAGTCCAACACTATCTGCCTGGGCTGCTGAATCTAGCTCTAGCTCTCTACCAAGAGCGAACGTCCAGGGATTCCTAACACACCAAAGGCGGCCAGCACCTCAAAAGCTCTTGCTGCTCTTCCAGTATTGGGGCAGCAACGCATTCACTGGCCCCACAAACGCTATTGTCTCTCTCGGGACCCTCCCAAAGTCCAATTCTAGCTGCCTGGGCTGCTGAGCCGGAGCCAGCT
This sequence comes from Nipponia nippon, assembly GCF_047370975.1. Taxonomy (NCBI): domain Eukaryota; kingdom Metazoa; phylum Chordata; class Aves; order Pelecaniformes; family Threskiornithidae; genus Nipponia; species Nipponia nippon. The sequence goes on from NW_028262370.1 coordinate 65,834, forward strand.
CAGCAATTCCGAACGTCTGGGATTCCTCCCACTGGGGGTTACCAAAGAAGCCGGCAACAAAAGCTCTTGCTGCTCTTCCAGTATGAGGCAACTGAAATGATTGGCCCCACAACCACAATGTCTCTTTCTGGACTCTCCCAAAGTCCAATACTATCTGCCTGGGCTGCTGAGCCGGCTCTAGCTTCTACCAAGAGCGAACGTCCAGGGATTCCTCCCACACCAAAGGTGCCGGCACCAAAAGCTCTTGCTGCTCTTCCAGCATCCAGGCAACCGCATTCACTGCCCCACAAACGCTGGGGCTGTCTCTTTCTGTACTCTCCCAAAGTCCAATACTATCTGCCTGGGCTACTGAGCTGCAGCCAGCTCAGCAATTCCGAACGTCCAGGGATTCCTCCCACACCAAAGGTGCTGGCACCAAAAGCTCTTGCTGCTCTTCCAGTATCCAGGCAACCGCATCTACTGCCCCCACAAAGGCTGGGGGCTGTCTCTTTCTGGACTCTCCCAAAGTCCAATACTAGCTGCCTGGGCTGCTGAGCTGGGAGCCAGCTCAGCAATTCCTGAATGTCCAGGGATTCCTCCCAAGGCCCAAAGCAGCCAAAACTGAAAAGCTCTTGCTGTTTCCTCACAGTATCCAGCCAACCGCATTCACTGCCCCACAAACGCTGGGGCTGTCCCTTTCTGTACTCTCCCAAAGTCCAATACTAGCTGCCTGGGCTGCTGAGCCGGAGCCAGCCCAGCAGTCACGAACGTCCAGGGATTCCCTCCCACACCAAAGGTGCCAAACTCAAAAGCTTCCCACAGCTCTTCCAGCATTCAGGCAACTGCATTTCACTGCCCCACAAAGGCTGGGGCTGTCTCTTTCTGTACTCTCCTAAAGTCCAATACCAGCTGCCTGGCCACTGACCCGGAGCCTAGCTTCACTGAAAGAGTGAATGTCCAGGGATTCCTCCCACACCAAAGGTGCTGGCACCAAAAGCTCTTGCTGCTCTTCCAGTATCCAGGCAAATCTGTATCATCATTGCCTCACAAACACTGGGGCTGTCTCTTTCTATACTCTCCTAAAGTCCAATACTATCTGCCTGCGCTGGTGAGCCTAGAGTCAACTCAGCAATTCTCAAACGTCCAGGGATTCTCTCCTACACCAAAAATGCTGGGACCAAAAGCTCTTCATGCTCTTCTCCAGGTCCATAGGCAAACCGCATTCACTGCCCCACAAACGCTGGGGCTGTCTCTTTCTGGACTCTCCCAAAGTCCAATACTATCTGCCTGGGCTGCTGAGCCGGCTCTAGCTTCTCCCAAGAGCGAACGTCCAGGGATTCCTCCCACACCAAAGGTGCCGGCACCAAAAGCTCTTGCTGCTCTTCCAGTATCCAGGCAACCGCATTCACTACCCCACAAACGCTAGGGCTGTCTCTTTCTGGACTCTCCCAAAGTCCAATATTATCTGCCTGGGTTACTGAGCCGGAGCCAGCTCAGCAATTCCGAACGTCCAGGGATTCCTCCCACACCAAAGGTGCCGGGCACCTGTGTGCCTGCATGCTCTTCCAGTATCCAGGCAACCGCATTCACTGCCCCACAAAGGCTGTTGCTGTCTCTTTCTGGACTCTCCCAAAGTCCAATAATATCTCCCAGGGCTGCTGAGCCGGAGCCAGCTCAGCAATTCCGAACGTCCAGGGATTCCTCCCACACCAAAGATGCCGGCACCAAAAGCTCTTGCTTCTCTTCCAGTATTAAGGCAACCGCATTCACTGCCCCACAAACGCTGTTGCTGTCTCTTTCTGGACTCTCCCAAAGTCCAATACTAGCTGCCTGGGCTGCTGAGCCGGAGCCAGCTCAGCAATTCCGAACGTCCAGGGATTCCTCCCACACCAAAGGTGCCAAAAACAAAAGCTCTTGCTGCTCTTCCAGTATCCAGGCAACCGCATTCACTGCCCCACAAACGCTGGGGCTGTCTCTTTCTGTACTCTCCCAAAGTCCAACACTATCTGCCTGGGCTGCCACACCCGGAGCCTAGCTTCTACCAAGAGCGAACGTCCAGGGATTCCTAACACACCAAAGGCGTTTTACAGACACCAGCAGCTCTTGCTTCTCTCTCCAGTATTAAGGCAACCGCATTCACTGCCCCACAAACGTCACTGTCTCTTTCTGTACTCTCCCAAAAGTCCAATACTATCTGCCTGGGTTGCTGAGCCGGGAGCCCGTTCAGCACCCGAACGTCCAGGGATTCCTCCCACACCAAAGGTGCACAGCGGGACCAAAAGCTCTTGCTGCTCTCTCCAGCATTCAGGCAACCGTATTCACTGCCCCACAAAAGCTGTTGCTGTCTCTTTCTCGGCTCTCCCAAAGCCCAACACTAGCTGCCTGGGCTATTGAATTTTGCCTAGCTTCTACCAAGAGCGACCGTCCAGGGATTCCTCCCACACCAAAGGTGCCAAAAACAAAAGCTCTTGCTGCTCTTCCAGTATCCAGGCAACTGCATTCACTGCCCCCAAAACGCTGGGGCTGTCTCTTTCTGTACTCTCCCAAAGTCCAATACTAGCTGCCTGGGCTGCTGAGTAGGCTCTAGCTTCTACCAAGAGCGAACGTCCAGGGATTCCTCCCACATCAAAGGTGCCGGCACCAAAAGCTCTTGCTGCTCTTCCAGTATCCAGGCAACCGCATTCACTACCCCACAAACGCTGGGGCTGTCTCTTTCTGGACTCTCCCAAAGTCCAATACTATCTGCCTGGGTTACTGAGCCGGAGCCAGCTCAGCAATTCCGAACGTCCAGGGGTTCCTCCCACACCAAAGGGGGCGGGGGCAAAAGCTCTTGCTGCTCTTCCAGTATCCAGGCAACCGCATTCACTGCCCCACAAAGGCTGTTGCTGCTGTCTCTTTCTGGACTCTCCCAAAGTCCAATAATATCTCCCAGGGCTGCTGAGCCGGAGCCAGCTCAGCAATTCCGAACGTCCAGGGATTCCTCCCACACCAAAGATGCCGGCACCAAAAGCTCTTGCTGCTCTTCCAGTATTAAGGCAACCGCATTCACTGCCCCACATACGCTGGGGCTGTCTCTTTCTGGACTCTCCCAAAGTCCAATACTAGCTGCCTGGGCTGCTGAGCCGGAGCCAGCTCAGCAATTCCGAACGTCCAGGGATTCCTCCCACACCAAAGGTGCCAAAAACAAAAGCTCTTGCTGCTCTTCCAGTATCCAGGCAACCGCATTCACTGCCCCACAAACGCTGCGGCTGTCTCTTTCTGGACTCTCCCAAAGTCCAATACTAGCTGCCTGGGCTGCTGACCCAGAGCCTAGCTGCACCAAGAGTTGCTGTCCAAGGGATTCCTCCCACACCAAAGGCGCTACACCTGCAAGCTCTTGCTTCTCTTCCAGTATTAAGGCAACCAGCATCTACTGCCTTGCCACAAACGCTGGGGCTGTCTCTTTCTGGACTCTCCCAAAGTCCAATACTAGCTGCCTGGGCTGCTGAGCCGGAGCCAGCTCAGCAATTCCGAACGTCCAGGGATTCCTCCCACACCAAAGGTGCCAAAAACAAAAGCTCTTGCTGCTCTTCCAGTATCCAGGCAACTGCATTCACTGCCCCACAAACGCTGGGGCTGTCTCTTGCTGGACTTCTCCCAAAGTCCAATACTAGCCGGCCTGGGCTGCTGAGCCGGACTTAGGCTTCTACCAAGAGCGAACGTCCAGGGATTCCTCCCACACCAAAGGTGCCGGCACCAAAAGCTCTTGCTGCTCTTCCAGTATCCAGGCAACCGCATTCACTGCCCCACAAACGCTGTTGCTGTCTCTTTCTGTACTCTCCCAAAGTCCAATACTATCTGCCTGGGCTGCTGAGCCGGAGCCAGCTCAGCAATTCCGAACGTCCAGGGATTCCTCCCACACCAAAGGTGCCGGCACCAAAAGCTCTTGCTGCTCTTCCAGTATCCAGGCAACCGCATTCCCTGCCCCACAAACGCTGGGGCTGTCTCTTTCTGTACTCTCCCAAAGTCCAATACTAGCTGCCTGGGCTGCTGAGCCGGAGCCAGCTCAGCAATTCTGAACGTCCAGGGATTCCTCCCACACCAAAGGTGCCAAAAACAAAAGCTCTTGCTGCTCTTCCAGTATCCAGGCAACTGCATTCATCAGCCCAGCACAAACGCTGCTATGCTGTCTCTTTCTCTACTCTCCCAACGTCCTATGCTAGCTCCCTGGGCCAAGGAGCTGGAGCTCTAGCTTCTAACAAGAGAGAACGTCCAGGGATTCCTCCCACACCAAAGGTGCCGGGACCAAAAGCTCTTACTGCTCTTCTAGTATCCAGGCAATCGCATTCACTGCCCCACAAATGCTGGGGCTGTCTCTTTCTGGACTCTCCCAAAGTCCAATACTAGCTGCCTGGGCTGCTGAGCCGGAGCCAGCTCAGCAATTCCGAACGTCCAGGGATTCCTCCCACACCAAAGGTGCCAAAAACAAAAGCTCTTGCTGCTCTTCCAGTATCCAGGCAACTGCATTCACTGCCCCACAAACGCTGGGGCTGTCTCTTTCTGTACTCTCCCAAAGTCCAATACTAGCTGCCTGGGCTGCTGACCCGGCTCTAGCTTCTACCAAGAGCGAACGTCCAGGGATTCCTCCCACACCAAAGGTGCCGGCACCAAAAGCTCTTGCTGCTCTTCCAGTATCCAGGCAACTGCATTCACTGCCCCACAAACACTGGGGCTGTCTCTTTCTGTACTCTCCCAAAGTCCAATACTATCTGCTGTGCGCTGGTCCAGAGTCAACTAGCAATTCCAAACGTCCAGGGATTCCTCCCACACCAAAAATGCCGGGACCAAAAGCTCTTGCTGCTCTTCCAGTATCCAGGCAACCGCATTCACTGCCCCACAAACGCTGGGGCTGTCTCTTTCTGGACTCTCCCAAAGTCCAATACTAGCTGCCTGGGCTGCTGAGCCGGCTCTAGCTTCTACCAAGAGCGAACGTCCAGGGATTCCTCCCACACCAAAGGTGCCAAAAACAAAAGCTCTTGCTGCTCTTCCAGTATCCAGGCAACCGCATTCACTACCCCACAAACGCTAGGGCTGTCTCTTTCTGGACTCTCCCAAAGTCCAATACTATCTGCCTGGGTTACTGAGCCGGAGCCAGCTCAGCAATTCCGAACGTCCAGGGATTCCTCCCATACCGCGTGCCAAACAAAAGTTCTTGCTGCTCTTCCTAGCATCTAGGCAACCGCACCACTGGGCCCCACAAACGCTGTTGCTGTCTCTTTCTGGACTCTCCCAAAGTCCAATAACATTCTGCCAGGGCTGCTGAGCGGGAGCCAGCTCAGCAATTCTGGCCCGTCCAGGGATTCCTCCCACACCAAAGATGCCGGCACCAAAAGCTCTTGCTGCTCTTCCAGTATTAAGGCAACCGCATTCACTGCCCCACATACGCTGGGGCTGTCTCTTTCTGGACTCTCCCAAAGTCCAATACTAGCTGCCTGGGCTGCTGAGCCGGAGCCAGCTCAGCAATTCCGAACGTCCAGGGATTGCTCCAAGACCAAAGGTGCCCAAACCAAAAGCTCTTGCTGCTCTTCCAGTATCCAGGCAACTGCATTCACTGCCCCACAAACGCTGGGGCTGTCTCTTTCTGTACTCTCCCAAAGTCCAATACTAGCTGCCTGGGCTGCTGAGCCGGCTCTAGCTTCTACCAAGAGCGAACGTCCAGGGATTCCTCCCACACCAAAGGTGCCGGCACCAAAAGCTCTTGCTTCTCTTCCAGTATTAAGGCAACCGCATTCACTGCCCCACAAACGTTGGGGCTGTCTCTTTCTGGACTCTCCCAAAGTCCAATACTAGCTGCCTGGGCTGCTGAGCCGGAGCCAGCTCAGCAATTCCGAACGTCCAGGGATTCCTCCCACACCAAAGGTGCCAAAAACAAAAGCTCTTGCTGCTCTTCCAGCATCCAGGCAACTGCATTCACTGCCCCACAAACGCTGGGGCTGTCTCTTTCTGGACTCTCCCAAAGTCCAATTCTATCTGCCTGGGCTGCTGAGCCGGCTCTAGCTTCTCCCAAGAGCGAACGTCAAAGGATTCCTCCAACACCAAAGGTGCCGGGACCAAAAGCTCTTGCTGCTCTTCCAGTATCCAGGCAACTGCATTCACTGCCCCACAAACGCTGGGGCTGTCTCTTTCTGTACTCTCCCAAAGTCCAATACAATCTGCCTGGGCCGCAGAGCCGGAGCCAGCTCAGCAATTCCGAACGTCCAGGGATTCCTCTCACATCAAAGGTGCCGGCACCAAAAGCTCTTGCTGCTCTTCCAGTATCCAGGCAACCGCATTCACTGCCCCACAAACGCTGCGGCTGTCTCTTTCTCTGCTCTCCCAAAGTCCAATACTAGCTGCCTGGGCTGCTGAGCCGGAGCCAGCTCAGCAATTCCGAACGTCCAGGGATTCCTCCCACACCAAAGGTGCCGGCACCAAAAGCTCTTGCTGCTCTTCCAGTATCCAGGCAACCGCATTCACTGCCCCACAAACGCTGGGGCTGTCTCTTTCTGTACTCTCCCAAAGTCCAATACTATCTGCCTGGGCTGCTGAGCCGGAGCCAGCTCAGCAATTCCGAACGTCCAGGGATTCCTCCCACACCAAAGGTGCCGGCACCAAAAGCTCTTGCTGCTCTTCCAGTATCCAGGCAACCGCATTCACTGCCCCACAAACGCTGGGGCTGTCTCTTTCTGTACTCTCCCAAAGTCCAATACTATCTGCCTGGGCTGCTGAGCCGGAGCCAGCTCAGCAATTCCGAACGTCCAGGGATTCCTCCCACACCAAAGGTGCCGGCACCAAAAGCTCTTGCTGCTCTTCCAGTATCCAGGCAACCGCATTCACTGCCCCACAAACGCTGGGGCTGTCTCTTTCTGTACTCTCCCAAAGTCCAATACTATCTGCCTGGGCTGCTGAGCCGGAGCCAGCTCAGCAATTCCGAACGTCCAGGGATTCCTCCCACACCAAAGGTGCCGGCACCAAAAGCTCTTGCTGCTCTTCCAGTATCCAGGCAACCGCATTCACTGCCCCACAAACGCTGGGGCTGTCTCTTTCTGTACTCTCCCAAAGTCCAATACTATCTGCCTGGGCTGCTGAGCCGGAGCCAGCTCAGCAATTCCGAACGTCCAGGGATTCCTCCCACACCAAAGGTGCCGGCACCAAAAGCTCTTGCTGCTCTTCCAGTATCCAGGCAACCGCATTCACTGCCCCACAAACGCTGGGGCTGTCTCTTTCTGTACTCTCCCAAAGTCCAATACTATCTGCCTGGGCTGCTGAGCCGGAGCCAGCTCAGCAATTCCGAACGTCCAGGGATTCCTCCCACACCAAAGGTGCCGGCACCAAAAGCTCTTGCTGCTCTTCCAGTATCCAGGCAACCGCATTCACTGCCCCACAAACGCTGGGGCTGTCTCTTTCTGTACTCTCCCAAAGTCCAATACTATCTGCCTGGGCTGCTGAGCCGGAGCCAGCTCAGCAATTCCGAACGTCCAGGGATTCCTCCCACACCAAAGGTGCCGGCACCAAAAGCTCTTGCTGCTCTTCCAGTATCCAGGCAACCGCATTCACTGCCCCACAAACGCTGGGGCTGTCTCTTTCTGTACTCTCCCAAAGTCCAATACTATCTGCCTGGGCTGCTGAGCCGGAGCCAGCTCAGCAATTCCGAACGTCCAGGGATTCCTCCCACACCAAAGGTGCCGGCACCAAAAGCTCTTGCTGCTCTTCCAGTATCCAGGCAACCGCATTCACTGCCCCACAAACGCTGGGGCTGTCTCTTTCTGTACTCTCCCAAAGTCCAATACTATCTGCCTGGGCTGCTGAGCCGGAGCCAGCTCAGCAATTCCGAACGTCCAGGGATTCCTCCCACACCAAAGGTGCCGGCACCAAAAGCTCTTGCTGCTCTTCCAGTATCCAGGCAACCGCATTCACTGCCCCACAAACGCTGGGGCTGTCTCTTTCTGTACTCTCCCAAAGTCCAATACTATCTGCCTGGGCTGCTGAGCCGGAGCCAGCTCAGCAATTCCGAACGTCCAGGGATTCCTCCCACACCAAAGGTGCCGGCACCAAAAGCTCTTGCTGCTCTTCCAGTATCCAGGCAACCGCATTCACTGCCCCACAAACGCTGGGGCTGTCTCTTTCTGTACTCTCCCAAAGTCCAATACTATCTGCCTGGGCTGCTGAGCCGGAGCCAGCTCAGCAATTCCGAACGTCCAGGGATTCCTCCCACACCAAAGGTGCCGGCACCAAAAGCTCTTGCTGCTCTTCCAGTATCCAGGCAACCGCATTCACTGCCCCACAAACGCTGGGGCTGTCTCTTTCTGTACTCTCCCAAAGTCCAATACTATCTGCCTGGGCTGCTGAGCCGGAGCCAGCTCAGCAATTCCGAACGTCCAGGGATTCCTCCCACACCAAAGGTGCCGGCACCAAAAGCTCTTGCTGCTCTTCCAGTATCCAGGCAACCGCATTCACTGCCCCACAAACGCTGGGGCTGTCTCTTTCTGTACTCTCCCAAAGTCCAATACTATCTGCCTGGGCTGCTGAGCCGGAGCCAGCTCAGCAATTCCGAACGTCCAGGGATTCCTCCCACACCAAAGGTGCCGGCACCAAAAGCTCTTGCTGCTCTTCCAGTATCCAGGCAACCGCATTCACTGCCCCACAAACGCTGGGGCTGTCTCTTTCTGTACTCTCCCAAAGTCCAATACTATCTGCCTGGGCTGCTGAGCCGGAGCCAGCTCAGCAATTCCGAACGTCCAGGGATTCCTCCCACACCAAAGGTGCCGGCACCAAAAGCTCTTGCTGCTCTTCCAGTATCCAGGCAACCGCATTCACTGCCCCACAAACGCTGGGGCTGTCTCTTTCTGTACTCTCCCAAAGTCCAATACTATCTGCCTGGGCTGCTGAGCCGGAGCCAGCTCAGCAATTCCGAACGTCCAGGGATTCCTCCCACACCAAAGGTGCCGGCACCAAAAGCTCTTGCTGCTCTTCCAGTATCCAGGCAACCGCATTCACTGCCCCACAAACGCTGGGGCTGTCTCTTTCTGTACTCTCCCAAAGTCCAATACTATCTGCCTGGGCTGCTGAGCCGGAGCCAGCTCAGCAATTCCGAACGTCCAGGGATTCCTCCCACACCAAAGGTGCCGGCACCAAAAGCTCTTGCTGCTCTTCCAGTATCCAGGCAACCGCATTCACTGCCCCACAAACGCTGGGGCTGTCTCTTTCTGTACTCTCCCAAAGTCCAATACTATCTGCCTGGGCTGCTGAGCCGGAGCCAGCTCAGCAATTCCGAACGTCCAGGGATTCCTCCCACACCAAAGGTGCCGGCACCAAAAGCTCTTGCTGCTCTTCCAGTATCCAGGCAACCGCATTCACTGCCCCACAAACGCTGGGGCTGTCTCTTTCTGTACTCTCCCAAAGTCCAATACTATCTGCCTGGGCTGCTGAGCCGGAGCCAGCTCAGCAATTCCGAACGTCCAGGGATTCCTCCCACACCAAAGGTGCCGGCACCAAAAGCTCTTGCTGCTCTTCCAGTATCCAGGCAACCGCATTCACTGCCCCACAAACGCTGGGGCTGTCTCTTTCTGTACTCTCCCAAAGTCCAATACTATCTGCCTGGGCTGCTGAGCCGGAGCCAGCTCAGCAATTCCGAACGTCCAGGGATTCCTCCCACACCAAAGGTGCCGGCACCAAAAGCTCTTGCTGCTCTTCCAGTATCCAGGCAACCGCATTCACTGCCCCACAAACGCTGGGGCTGTCTCTTTCTGTACTCTCCCAAAGTCCAATACTATCTGCCTGGGCTGCTGAGCCGGAGCCAGCTCAGCAATTCCGAACGTCCAGGGATTCCTCCCACACCAAAGGTGCCGGCACCAAAAGCTCTTGCTGCTCTTCCAGTATCCAGGCAACCGCATTCACTGCCCCACAAACGCTGGGGCTGTCTCTTTCTGTACTCTCCCAAAGTCCAATACTATCTGCCTGGGCTGCTGAGCCGGAGCCAGCTCAGCAATTCCGAACGTCCAGGGATTCCTCCCACACCAAAGGTGCCGGCACCAAAAGCTCTTGCTGCTCTTCCAGTATCCAGGCAACCGCATTCACTGCCCCACAAACGCTGGGGCTGTCTCTTTCTGTACTCTCCCAAAGTCCAATACTATCTGCCTGGGCTGCTGAGCCGGAGCCAGCTCACCAATTCCGAACGTCCAGGGATTCCTCCCACACCAAAGGTGCCGGCACCAAAAGCTCTTGCTGCTCTTCCAGTATCCAGGCAACCGCATTCACTGCCCCACAAACGCTGGGGCTGTCTCTTTCTGTACTCTCCCAAAGTCCAATACTATCTGCCTGGGCTGCTGAGCCGGAGCCAGCTCAGCAATTCCGAACGTCCAGGGATTCCTCCCACACCAAAGGTGCCGGCACCAAAAGCTCTTGCTGCTCTTCCAGTATCCAGGCAACCGCATTCACTGCCCCACAAACGCTGGGGCTGTCTCTTTCTGTACTCTCCCAAAGTCCAATACTATCTGCCTGGGCTGCTGAGCCGGAGCCAGCTCAGCAATTCCGAACGTCCAGGGATTCCTCCCACACCAAAGGTGCCGGCACCAAAAGCTCTTGCTGCTCTTCCAGTATCCAGGCAACCGCATTCACTGCCCCACAAACGCTGGGGCTGTCTCTTTCTGTACTCTCCCAAAGTCCAATACTATCTGCCTGGGCTGCTGAGCCGGAGCCAGCTCAGCAATTCCGAACGTCCAGGGATTCCTCCCACACCAAAGGTGCCGGCACCAAAAGCTCTTGCTGCTCTTCCAGTATCCAGGCAACCGCATTCACTGCCCCACAAACGCTGGGGCTGTCTCTTTCTGTACTCTCCCAAAGTCCAATACTATCTGCCTGGGCTGCTGAGCCGGAGCCAGCTCACCAATTCCGAACGTCCAGGGATTCCTCCCACACCAAAGGTGCCGGCACCAAAAGCTCTTGCTGCTCTTCCAGTATCCAGGCAACCGCATTCACTGCCCCACAAACGCTGGGGCTGTCTCTTTCTGTACTCTCCCAAAGTCCAATACTATCTGCCTGGGCTGCTGAGCCGGAGCCAGCTCAGCAATTCCGAACGTCCAGGGATTCCTCCCACACCAAAGGTGCCGGCACCAAAAGCTCTTGCTGCTCTTCCAGTATCCAGGCAACCGCATTCACTGCCCCACAAACGCTGGGGCTGTCTCTTTCTGTACTCTCCCAAAGTCCAATACTATCTGCCTGGGCTGCTGAGCCGGAGCCAGCTCACCAATTCCGAACGTCCAGGGATTCCTCCCACACCAAAGGTGCCGGCACCAAAAGCTCTTGCTGCTCTTCCAGTATCCAGGCAACCGCATTCACTGCCCCACAAACGCTGGGGCTGTCTCTTTCTGTACTCTCCCAAAGTCCAATACTATCTGCCTGGGCTGCTGAGCCGGAGCCAGCTCAGCAATTCCGAACGTCCAGGGATTCCTCCCACACCAAAGGTGCCGGCACCAAAAGCTCTTGCTGCTCTTCCAGTATCCAGGCAACCGCATTCACTGCCCCACAAACGCTGGGGCTGTCTCTTTCTGTACTCTCCCAAAGTCCAATACTATCTGCCTGGGCTGCTGAGCCGGAGCCAGCTCAGCAATTCCGAACGTCCAGGGATTCCTCCCACACCAAAGGTGCCGGCACCAAAAGCTCTTGCTGCTCTTCCAGTATCCAGGCAACCGCATTCACTGCCCCACAAACGCTGGGGCTGTCTCTTTCTGTACTCTCCCAAAGTCCAATACTATCTGCCTGGGCTGCTGAGCCGGAGCCAGCTCAGCAATTCCGAACGTCCAGGGATTCCTCCCACACCAAAGGTGCCGGCACCAAAAGCTCTTGCTGCTCTTCCAGTATCCAGGCAACCGCATTCACTGCCCCACAAACGCTGGGGCTGTCTCTTTCTGTACTCTCCCAAAGTCCAATACTATCTGCCTGGGCTGCTGAGCCGGAGCCAGCTCACCAATTCCGAACGTCCAGGGATTCCTCCCACACCAAAGGTGCCGGCACCAAAAGCTCTTGCTGCTCTTCCAGTATCCAGGCAACCGCATTCACTGCCCCACAAACGCTGGGGCTGTCTCTTTCTGTACTCTCCCAAAGTCCAATACTATCTGCCTGGGCTGCTGAGCCGGAGCCAGCTCAGCAATTCCGAACGTCCAGGGATTCCTCCCACACCAAAGGTGCCGGCACCAAAAGCTCTTGCTGCTCTTCCAGTATCCAGGCAACCGCATTCACTGCCCCACAAACGCTGGGGCTGTCTCTTTCTGTACTCTCCCAAAGTCCAATACTATCTGCCTGGGCTGCTGAGCCGGAGCCAGCTCAGCAATTCCGAACGTCCAGGGATTCCTCCCACACCAAAGGTGCCGGCACCAAAAGCTCTTGCTGCTCTTCCAGTATCCAGGCAACCGCATTCACTGCCCCACAAACGCTGGGGCTGTCTCTTTCTGTACTCTCCCAAAGTCCAATACTATCTGCCTGGGCTGCTGAGCCGGAGCCAGCTCAGCAATTCCGAACGTCCAGGGATTCCTCCCACACCAAAGGTGCCGGCACCAAAAGCTCTTGCTGCTCTTCCAGTATCCAGGCAACCGCATTCACTGCCCCACAAACGCTGGGGCTGTCTCTTTCTGTACTCTCCCAAAGTCCAATACTATCTGCCTGGGCTGCTGAGCCGGAGCCAGCTCAGCAATTCCGAACGTCCAGGGATTCCTCCCACACCAAAGGTGCCGGCACCAAAAGCTCTTGCTGCTCTTCCAGTATCCAGGCAACCGCATTCACTGCCCCACAAACGCTGGGGCTGTCTCTTTCTGTACTCTCCCAAAGTCCAATACTATCTGCCTGGGCTGCTGAGCCGGAGCCAGCTCACCAATTCCGAACGTCCAGGGATTCCTCCCACACCAAAGGTGCCGGCACCAAAAGCTCTTGCTGCTCTTCCAGTATCCAGGCAACCGCATTCACTGCCCCACAAACGCTGGGGCTGTCTCTTTCTGTACTCTCCCAAAGTCCAATACTATCTGCCTGGGCTGCTGAGCCGGAGCCAGCTCAGCAATTCCGAACGTCCAGGGATTCCTCCCACACCAAAGGTGCCGGCACCAAAAGCTCTTGCTGCTCTTCCAGTATCCAGGCAACCGCATTCACTGCCCCACAAACGCTGGGGCTGTCTCTTTCTGTACTCTCCCAAAGTCCAATACTATCTGCCTGGGCTGCTGAGCCGGAGCCAGCTCAGCAATTCCGAACGTCCAGGGATTCCTCCCACACCAAAGGTGCCGGCACCAAAAGCTCTTGCTGCTCTTCCAGTATCCAGGCAACCGCATTCACTGCCCCACAAACGCTGGGGCTGTCTCTTTCTGTACTCTCCCAAAGTCCAATACTATCTGCCTGGGCTGCTGAGCCGGAGCCAGCTCAGCAATTCCGAACGTCCAGGGATTCCTCCCACACCAAAGGTGCCGGCACCAAAAGCTCTTGCTGCTCTTCCAGTATCCAGGCAACCGCATTCACTGCCCCACAAACGCTGGGGCTGTCTCTTTCTGTACTCTCCCAAAGTCCAATACTATCTGCCTGGGCTGCTGAGCCGGAGCCAGCTCAGCAATTCCGAACGTCCAGGGATTCCTCCCACACCAAAGGTGCCGGCACCAAAAGCTCTTGCTGCTCTTCCAGTATCCAGGCAACCGCATTCACTGCCCCACAAACGCTGGGGCTGTCTCTTTCTGTACTCTCCCAAAGTCCAATACTATCTGCCTGGGCTGCTGAGCCGGAGCCAGCTCAGCAATTCCGAACGTCCAGGGATTCCTCCCACACCAAAGGTGCCGGCACCAAAAGCTCTTGCTGCTCTTCCAGTATCCAGGCAACCGCATTCACTGCCCCACAAACGCTGGGGCTGTCTCTTTCTGTACTCTCCCAAAGTCCAATACTATCTGCCTGGGCTGCTGAGCCGGAGCCAGCTCAGCAATTCCGAACGTCCAGGGATTCCTCCCACACCAAAGGTGCCGGCACCAAAAGCTCTTGCTGCTCTTCCAGTATCCAGGCAACCGCATTCACTGCCCCACAAACGCTGGGGCTGTCTCTTTCTGTACTCTCCCAAAGTCCAATACTATCTGCCTGGGCTGCTGAGCCGGAGCCAGCTCAGCAATTCCGAACGTCCAGGGATTCCTCCCACACCAAAGGTGCCGGCACCAAAAGCTCTTGCTGCTCTTCCAGTATCCAGGCAACCGCATTCACTGCCCCACAAACGCTGGGGCTGTCTCTTTCTGTACTCTCCCAAAGTCCAATACTATCTGCCTGGGCTGCTGAGCCGGAGCCAGCTCAGCAATTCCGAACGTCCAGGGATTCCTCCCACACCAAAGGTGCCGGCACCAAAAGCTCTTGCTGCTCTTCCAGTATCCAGGCAACCGCATTCACTGCCCCACAAACGCTGGGGCTGTCTCTTTCTGTACTCTCCCAAAGTCCAATACTATCTGCCTGGGCTGCTGAGCCGGAGCCAGCTCAGCAATTCCGAACGTCCAGGGATTCCTCCCACACCAAAGGTGCCGGCACCAAAAGCTCTTGCTGCTCTTCCAGTATCCAGGCAACCGCATTCACTGCCCCACAAACGCTGGGGCTGTCTCTTTCTGTACTCTCCCAAAGTCCAATACTATCTGCCTGGGCTGCTGAGCCGGAGCCAGCTCAGCAATTCCGAACGTCCAGGGATTCCTCCCACACCAAAGGTGCCGGCACCAAAAGCTCTTGCTGCTCTTCCAGTATCCAGGCAACCGCATTCACTGCCCCACAAACGCTGGGGCTGTCTCTTTCTGTACTCTCCCAAAGTCCAATACTATCTGCCTGGGCTGCTGAGCCGGAGCCAGCTCAGCAATTCCGAACGTCCAGGGATTCCTCCCACACCAAAGGTGCCGGCACCAAAAGCTCTTGCTGCTCTTCCAGTATCCAGGCAACCGCATTCACTGCCCCACAAACGCTGGGGCTGTCTCTTTCTGTACTCTCCCAAAGTCCAATACTATCTGCCTGGGCTGCTGAGCCGGAGCCAGCTCAGCAATTCCGAACGTCCAGGGATTCCTCCCACACCAAAGGTGCCGGCACCAAAAGCTCTTGCTGCTCTTCCAGTATCCAGGCAACCGCATTCACTGCCCCACAAACGCTGGGGCTGTCTCTTTCTGTACTCTCCCAAAGTCCAATACTATCTGCCTGGGCTGCTGAGCCGGAGCCAGCTCAGCAATTCCGAACGTCCAGGGATTCCTCCCACACCAAAGGTGCCGGCACCAAAAGCTCTTGCTGCTCTTCCAGTATCCAGGCAACCGCATTCACTGCCCCACAAACGCTGGGGCTGTCTCTTTCTGTACTCTCCCAAAGTCCAATACTATCTGCCTGGGCTGCTGAGCCGGAGCCAGCTCAGCAATTCCGAACGTCCAGGGATTCCTCCCACACCAAAGGTGCCGGCACCAAAAGCTCTTGCTGCTCTTCCAGTATCCAGGCAACCGCATTCACTGCCCCACAAACGCTGGGGCTGTCTCTTTCTGTACTCTCCCAAAGTCCAATACTATCTGCCTGGGCTGCTGAGCCGGAGCCAGCTCAGCAATTCCGAACGTCCAGGGATTCCTCCCACACCAAAGGTGCCGGCACCAAAAGCTCTTGCTGCTCTTCCAGTATCCAGGCAACCGCATTCACTGCCCCACAAACGCTGGGGCTGTCTCTTTCTGTACTCTCCCAAAGTCCAATACTATCTGCCTGGGCTGCTGAGCCGGAGCCAGCTCAGCAATTCCGAACGTCCAGGGATTCCTCCCACACCAAAGGTGCCGGCACCAAAAGCTCTTGCTGCTCTTCCAGTATCCAGGCAACCGCATTCACTGCCCCACAAACGCTGGGGCTGTCTCTTTCTGTACTCTCCCAAAGTCCAATACTATCTGCCTGGGCTGCTGAGCCGGAGCCAGCTCAGCAATTCCGAACGTCCAGGGATTCCTCCCACACCAAAGGTGCCGGCACCAAAAGCTCTTGCTGCTCTTCCAGTATCCAGGCAACCGCATTCACTGCCCCACAAACGCTGGGGCTGTCTCTTTCTGTACTCTCCCAAAGTCCAATACTATCTGCCTGGGCTGCTGAGCCGGAGCCAGCTCACCAATTCCGAACGTCCAGGGATTCCTCCCACACCAAAGGTGCCGGCACCAAAAGCTCTTGCTGCTCTTCCAGTATCCAGGCAACCGCATTCACTGCCCCACAAACGCTGGGGCTGTCTCTTTCTGTACTCTCCCAAAGTCCAATACTATCTGCCTGGGCTGCTGAGCCGGAGCCAGCTCAGCAATTCCGAACGTCCAGGGATTCCTCCCACACCAAAGGTGCCGGCACCAAAAGCTCTTGCTGCTCTTCCAGTATCCAGGCAACCGCATTCACTGCCCCACAAACGCTGGGGCTGTCTCTTTCTGTACTCTCCCAAAGTCCAATACTATCTGCCTGGGCTGCTGAGCCGGAGCCAGCTCAGCAATTCCGAACGTCCAGGGATTCCTCCCACACCAAAGGTGCCGGCACCAAAAGCTCTTGCTGCTCTTCCAGTATCCAGGCAACCGCATTCACTGCCCCACAAACGCTGGGGCTGTCTCTTTCTGTACTCTCCCAAAGTCCAATACTATCTGCCTGGGCTGCTGAGCCGGAGCCAGCTCAGCAATTCCGAACGTCCAGGGATTCCTCCCACACCAAAGGTGCCGGCACCAAAAGCTCTTGCTGCTCTTCCAGTATCCAGGCAACCGCATTCACTGCCCCACAAACGCTGGGGCTGTCTCTTTCTGTACTCTCCCAAAGTCCAATACTATCTGCCTGGGCTGCTGAGCCGGAGCCAGCTCAGCAATAGCGAACGTCCAGGGATTCCTCCCACACCAAAGGTGCCGGCACCAAAAGCTCTTGCTGCTCTTCCAGTATCCAGGCAACCGCATTCACTGCCCCACAAACGCTGGGGCTGTCTCTTTCTGTACTCTCCCAAAGTCCAATACTATCTGCCTGGGCTGCTGAGCCGGAGCCAGCTCAGCAATTCCGAACGTCCAGGGATTCCTCCCACACCAAAGGTGCCGGCACCAAAAGCTCTTGCTGCTCTTCCAGTATCCAGGCAACCGCATTCACTGCCCCACAAACGCTGGGGCTGTCTCTTTCTGTACTCTCCCAAAGTCCAATACTATCTGCCTGGGCTGCTGAGCCGGAGCCAGCTCAGCAATTCCGAACGTCCAGGGATTCCTCCCACACCAAAGGTGCCGGCACCAAAAGCTCTTGCTGCTCTTCCAGTATCCAGGCAACCGCATTCACTGCCCCACAAACGCTGGGGCTGTCTCTTTCTGTACTCTCCCAAAGTCCAATACTATCTGCCTGGGCTGCTGAGCCGGAGCCAGCTCACCAATTCCGAACGTCCAGGGATTCCTCCCACACCAAAGGTGCCGGCACCAAAAGCTCTTGCTGCTCTTCCAGTATCCAGGCAACCGCATTCACTGCCCCACAAACGCTGGGGCTGTCTCTTTCTGTACTCTCCCAAAGTCCAATACTATCTGCCTGGGCTGCTGAGCCGGAGCCAGCTCAGCAATTCCGAACGTCCAGGGATTCCTCCCACACCAAAGGTGCCGGCACCAAAAGCTCTTGCTGCTCTTCCAGTATCCAGGCAACCGCATTCACTGCCCCACAAACGCTGGGGCTGTCTCTTTCTGTACTCTCCCAAAGTCCAATACTATCTGCCTGGGCTGCTGAGCCGGAGCCAGCTCAGCAATTCCGAACGTCCAGGGATTCCTCCCACACCAAAGGTGCCGGCACCAAAAGCTCTTGCTGCTCTTCCAGTATCCAGGCAACCGCATTCACTGCCCCACAAACGCTGGGGCTGTCTCTTTCTGTACTCTCCCAAAGTCCAATACTATCTGCCTGGGCTGCTGAGCCGGAGCCAGCTCAGCAATTCCGAACGTCCAGGGATTCCTCCCACACCAAAGGTGCCGGCACCAAAAGCTCTTGCTGCTCTTCCAGTATCCAGGCAACCGCATTCACTGCCCCACAAACGCTGGGGCTGTCTCTTTCTGTACTCTCCCAAAGTCCAATACTATCTGCCTGGGCTGCTGAGCCGGAGCCAGCTCAGCAATTCCGAACGTCCAGGGATTCCTCCCACACCAAAGGTGCCGGCACCAAAAGCTCTTGCTGCTCTTCCAGTATCCAGGCAACCGCATTCACTGCCCCACAAACGCTGGGGCTGTCTCTTTCTGTACTCTCCCAAAGTCCAATACTATCTGCCTGGGCTGCTGAGCCGGAGCCAGCTCAGCAATTCCGAACGTCCAGGGATTCCTCCCACACCAAAGGTGCCGGCACCAAAAGCTCTTGCTGCTCTTCCAGTATCCAGGCAACCGCATTCACTGCCCCACAAACGCTGGGGCTGTCTCTTTCTGTACTCTCCCAAAGTCCAATACTATCTGCCTGGGCTGCTGAGCCGGAGCCAGCTCAGCAATTCCGAACGTCCAGGGATTCCTCCCACACCAAAGGTGCCGGCACCAAAAGCTCTTGCTGCTCTTCCAGTATCCAGGCAACCGCATTCACTGCCCCACAAACGCTGGGGCTGTCTCTTTCTGTACTCTCCCAAAGTCCAATACTATCTGCCTGGGCTGCTGAGCCGGAGCCAGCTCAGCAATTCCGAACGTCCAGGGATTCCTCCCACACCAAAGGTGCCGGCACCAAAAGCTCTTGCTGCTCTTCCAGTATCCAGGCAACCGCATTCACTGCCCCACAAACGCTGGGGCTGTCTCTTTCTGTACTCTCCCAAAGTCCAATACTATCTGCCTGGGCTGCTGAGCCGGAGCCAGCTCAGCAATTCCGAACGTCCAGGGATTCCTCCCACACCAAAGGTGCCGGCACCAAAAGCTCTTGCTGCTCTTCCAGTATCCAGGCAACCGCATTCACTGCCCCACAAACGCTGGGGCTGTCTCTTTCTGTACTCTCCCAAAGTCCAATACTATCTGCCTGGGCTGCTGAGCCGGAGCCAGCTCAGCAATTCCGAACGTCCAGGGATTCCTCCCACACCAAAGGTGCCGGCACCAAAAGCTCTTGCTGCTCTTCCAGTATCCAGGCAACCGCATTCACTGCCCCACAAACGCTGGGGCTGTCTCTTTCTGTACTCTCCCAAAGTCCAATACTATCTGCCTGGGCTGCTGAGCCGGAGCCAGCTCAGCAATTCCGAACGTCCAGGGATTCCTCCCACACCAAAGGTGCCGGCACCAAAAGCTCTTGCTGCTCTTCCAGTATCCAGGCAACCGCATTCACTGCCCCACAAACGCTGGGGCTGTCTCTTTCTGTACTCTCCCAAAGTCCAATACTATCTGCCTGGGCTGCTGAGCCGGAGCCAGCTCAGCAATTCCGAACGTCCAGGGATTCCTCCCACACCAAAGGTGCCGGCACCAAAAGCTCTTGCTGCTCTTCCAGTATCCAGGCAACCGCATTCACTGCCCCACAAACGCTGGGGCTGTCTCTTTCTGTACTCTCCCAAAGTCCAATACTATCTGCCTGGGCTGCTGAGCCGGAGCCAGCTCACCAATTCCGAACGTCCAGGGATTCCTCCCACACCAAAGGTGCCGGCACCAAAAGCTCTTGCTGCTCTTCCAGTATCCAGGCAACCGCATTCACTGCCCCACAAACGCTGGGGCTGTCTCTTTCTGTACTCTCCCAAAGTCCAATACTATCTGCCTGGGCTGCTGAGCCGGAGCCAGCTCAGCAATTCCGAACGTCCAGGGATTCCTCCCACACCAAAGGTGCCGGCACCAAAAGCTCTTGCTGCTCTTCCAGTATCCAGGCAACCGCATTCACTGCCCCACAAACGCTGGGGCTGTCTCTTTCTGTACTCTCCCAAAGTCCAATACTATCTGCCTGGGCTGCTGAGCCGGAGCCAGCTCAGCAATTCCGAACGTCCAGGGATTCCTCCCACACCAAAGGTGCCGGCACCAAAAGCTCTTGCTGCTCTTCCAGTATCCAGGCAACCGCATTCACTGCCCCACAAACGCTGGGGCTGTCTCTTTCTGTACTCTCCCAAAGTCCAATACTATCTGCCTGGGCTGCTGAGCCGGAGCCAGCTCAGCAATTCCGAACGTCCAGGGATTCCTCCCACACCAAAGGTGCCGGCACCAAAAGCTCTTGCTGCTCTTCCAGTATCCAGGCAACCGCATTCACTGCCCCACAAACGCTGGGGCTGTCTCTTTCTGTACTCTCCCAAAGTCCAATACTATCTGCCTGGGCTGCTGAGCCGGAGCCAGCTCAGCAATTCCGAACGTCCAGGGATTCCTCCCACACCAAAGGTGCCGGCACCAAAAGCTCTTGCTGCTCTTCCAGTATCCAGGCAACCGCATTCACTGCCCCACAAACGCTGGGGCTGTCTCTTTCTGTACTCTCCCAAAGTCCAATACTATCTGCCTGGGCTGCTGAGCCGGAGCCAGCTCAGCAATTCCGAACGTCCAGGGATTCCTCCCACACCAAAGGTGCCGGCACCAAAAGCTCTTGCTGCTCTTCCAGTATCCAGGCAACCGCATTCACTGCCCCACAAACGCTGGGGCTGTCTCTTTCTGTACTCTCCCAAAGTCCAATACTATCTGCCTGGGCTGCTGAGCCGGAGCCAGCTCAGCAATTCCGAACGTCCAGGGATTCCTCCCACACCAAAGGTGCCGGCACCAAAAGCTCTTGCTGCTCTTCCAGTATCCAGGCAACCGCATTCACTGCCCCACAAACGCTGGGGCTGTCTCTTTCTGTACTCTCCCAAAGTCCAATACTATCTGCCTGGGCTGCTGAGCCGGAGCCAGCTCACAGGTAGCGAACGTCCAGGGATTCCTCCCACACCAAAGGTGCCGGCACCAAAAGCTCTTGCTGCTCTTCCAGTATCCAGGCAACCGCATTCACTGCCCCACAAACGCTGGGGCTGTCTCTTTCTGTACTCTCCCAAAGTCCAATACTATCTGCCTGGGCTGCTGAGCCGGAGCCAGCTCAGCAATTCCGAACGTCCAGGGATTCCTCCCACACCAAAGGTGCCGGCACCAAAAGCTCTTGCTGCTCTTCCAGTATCCAGGCAACCGCATTCACTGCCCCACAAACGCTGGGGCTGTCTCTTTCTGTACTCTCCCAAAGTCCAATACTATCTGCCTGGGCTGCTGAGCCGGAGCCAGCTCAGCAATTCCGAACGTCCAGGGATTCCTCCCACACCAAAGGTGCCGGCACCAAAAGCTCTTGCTGCTCTTCCAGTATCCAGGCAACCGCATTCACTGCCCCACAAACGCTGGGGCTGTCTCTTTCTGTACTCTCCCAAAGTCCAATACTATCTGCCTGGGCTGCTGAGCCGGAGCCAGCTCAGCAATTCCGAACGTCCAGGGATTCCTCCCACACCAAAGGTGCCGGCACCAAAAGCTCTTGCTGCTCTTCCAGTATCCAGGCAACCGCATTCACTGCCCCACAAACGCTGGGGCTGTCTCTTTCTGTACTCTCCCAAAGTCCAATACTATCTGCCTGGGCTGCTGAGCCGGAGCCAGCTCAGCAATTCCGAACGTCCAGGGATTCCTCCCACACCAAAGGTGCCGGCACCAAAAGCTCTTGCTGCTCTTCCAGTATCCAGGCAACCGCATTCACTGCCCCACAAACGCTGGGGCTGTCTCTTTCTGTACTCTCCCAAAGTCCAATACTATCTGCCTGGGCTGCTGAGCCGGAGCCAGCTCAGCAATTCCGAACGTCCAGGGATTCCTCCCACACCAAAGGTGCCGGCACCAAAAGCTCTTGCTGCTCTTCCAGTATCCAGGCAACCGCATTCACTGCCCCACAAACGCTGGGGCTGTCTCTTTCTGTACTCTCCCAAAGTCCAATACTATCTGCCTGGGCTGCTGAGCCGGAGCCAGCTCAGCAATTCCGAACGTCCAGGGATTCCTCCCACACCAAAGGTGCCGGCACCAAAAGCTCTTGCTGCTCTTCCAGTATCCAGGCAACCGCATTCACTGCCCCACAAACGCTGGGGCTGTCTCTTTCTGTACTCTCCCAAAGTCCAATACTATCTGCCTGGGCTGCTGAGCCGGAGCCAGCTCAGCAATTCCGAACGTCCAGGGATTCCTCCCACACCAAAGGTGCCGGCACCAAAAGCTCTTGCTGCTCTTCCAGTATCCAGGCAACCGCATTCACTGCCCCACAAACGCTGGGGCTGTCTCTTTCTGTACTCTCCCAAAGTCCAATACTATCTGCCTGGGCTGCTGAGCCGGAGCCAGCTCAGCAATTCCGAACGTCCAGGGATTCCTCCCACACCAAAGGTGCCGGCACCAAAAGCTCTTGCTGCTCTTCCAGTATCCAGGCAACCGCATTCACTGCCCCACAAACGCTGGGGCTGTCTCTTTCTGTACTCTCCCAAAGTCCAATACTATCTGCCTGGGCTGCTGAGCCGGAGCCAGCTCAGCAATTCCGAACGTCCAGGGATTCCTCCCACACCAAAGGTGCCGGCACCAAAAGCTCTTGCTGCTCTTCCAGTATCCAGGCAACCGCATTCACTGCCCCACAAACGCTGGGGCTGTCTCTTTCTGTACTCTCCCAAAGTCCAATACTATCTGCCTGGGCTGCTGAGCCGGAGCCAGCTCAGCAATTCCGAACGTCCAGGGATTCCTCCCACACCAAAGGTGCCGGCACCAAAAGCTCTTGCTGCTCTTCCAGTATCCAGGCAACCGCATTCACTGCCCCACAAACGCTGGGGCTGTCTCTTTCTGTACTCTCCCAAAGTCCAATACTATCTGCCTGGGCTGCTGAGCCGGAGCCAGCTCAGCAGTAGCGAACGTCCAGGGATTCCTCCCACACCAAAGGTGCCGGCACCAAAAGCTCTTGCTGCTCTTCCAGTATCCAGGCAACCGCATTCACTGCCCCACAAACGCTGGGGCTGTCTCTTTCTGTACTCTCCCAAAGTCCAATACTATCTGCCTGGGCTGCTGAGCCGGAGCCAGCTCACCAATTCCGAACGTCCAGGGATTCCTCCCACACCAAAGGTGCCGGCACCAAAAGCTCTTGCTGCTCTTCCAGTATCCAGGCAACCGCATTCACTGCCCCACAAACGCTGGGGCTGTCTCTTTCTGTACTCTCCCAAAGTCCAATACTATCTGCCTGGGCTGCTGAGCCGGAGCCAGCTCAGCAATAGCGAACGTCCAGGGATTCCTCCCACACCAAAGGTGCCGGCACCAAAAGCTCTTGCTGCTCTTCCAGTATCCAGGCAACCGCATTCACTGCCCCACAAACGCTGGGGCTGTCTCTTTCTGTACTCTCCCAAAGTCCAATACTATCTGCCTGGGCTGCTGAGCCGGAGCCAGCTCACCAATTCCGAACGTCCAGGGATTCCTCCCACACCAAAGGTGCCGGCACCAAAAGCTCTTGCTGCTCTTCCAGTATCCAGGCAACTGCATTCACTGCCCCACAAACGCTGGGGCTGTCTCTTTCTGTACTCTCCCAAAGTCCAATACTATCTGCCTGGGCTGCTGAGCCGGAGCCAGCTCAGCAATTCCGAACGTCCAGGGATTCCTCCCACACCAAAGGTGCCGGCACCAAAAGCTCTTGCTGCTCTTCCAGTATCCAGGCAACCGCATTCACTGCCCCACAAACGCTGGGGCTGTCTCTTTCTGTACTCTCCCAAAGTCCAATACTATCTGCCTGGGCTGCTGAGCCGGAGCCAGCTCAGCAATTCCGAACGTCCAGGGATTCCTCCCACACCAAAGGTGCCGGCACCAAAAGCTCTTGCTGCTCTTCCAGTATCCAGGCAACCGCATTCACTGCCCCACAAACGCTGGGGCTGTCTCTTTCTGTACTCTCCCAAAGTCCAATACTATCTGCCTGGGCTGCTGAGCCGGAGCCAGCTCAGCAATTCCGAACGTCCAGGGATTCCTCCCACACCAAAGGTGCCGGGACCAAAAGCTCTTGCTGCTCTTCCAGTATCCAGGCAACCGCATTCACTGCCCCACAAACGCTGTTGCTGTCTCTTTCTGTACTCTCCCAAAGTCCAATACTCTCTGCCTGGGCTGCTGGTCCAGAGCCGACTAGCAATAGCAAACGTCCAGGGATTCCTCCCACACCAAAGGTGCCGGCACCAAAAGCTCTTGCTGCTCTTCCAGTATCCAGGCAACCGCATTCACTGCCCCACAAACGCTGGGGCTGTCTCTTTCTGTACTCTCCCAAAGTCCAATACTATCTGCCTGGGCTGCTGAGCCGGAGCCAGCTCACAGGTAGCGAACGTCGAGGGATTCCTCCCACACCAAATGTTCCGGCACCAAAAGCTCTTGCTTCTCTTCCAGTATCCAGGCAACCGCATTCACTGCCCCACAAACGCTGGGGCTGTCTCTTTCTGTACTCTCCCAAAGCCCAATACTCTCTGCCTGGGCTGCTGTTCCAGAGCTGACTAGCAATAGCAAACGTCCAGGGATTCGTCCCACACCAAAGGTGCCGGCACCAAAAGCTCTTGGTGCTCTTCCAGTATCCAGGCAACCGCATTCACTGCCCCACAAACGCTGGGGCTGTCTCTTTCTGCACTCTCCCAAACTCCAATACTACCTGCCTGGGCTGCTGAGCCGGAGCCAGCTCAGCAATTCCGAACGTCCAGGGATTCCTCCCAAACCAAAGGTGCCGGGACCAAAAGCTCTTGCTGCTCTTCCAGTATCCAGGCAACTGCATTCACTGCCCCACAAACGCTGGGGCTGTCTCTTTCTGTACTCTCCCAAAGTCCAATACTCTCTGCCTGGGCTGCTGAGCCGGAGCCTACTAGCAATAGCAAACGTCCAGGGATTCCTCCCACACCAAAGGTGCCAGCTCAAAAGCTCTTGCTGCTCTTCCAGTATCCAGGCAACCGCATTCACTGCCCCACAAACGCTGGGGCTGTCTCTTTCTGTACTCTCCCAAAGTCCAATACTAGCTGCCTGGGCTGCTGAGCCGGAGCCAGCTCAGCAATTCCGAACGTCCAGGGATTCCTCCCACACCAAAGGTGCCGGCACCAAAAGCTCTTGCTGCTCTTCCAGTATCCAGGCAACCGCATTCACTGCCCCACAAACGCTGGGGCTGTCTCTTTCTGTACTCTCCCAAAGTCCAATACTATCTGCCTGGGCTGCTGAGCCGGAGCCAGCTCAGCAATAGCAAACGTCCAGGGATTCCTCCCACACCAAAGGTGCCGGCACCAAAAGCTCTTGCTGCTCTTCCAGTATCCAGGCAACCGCATTCAGTGCCCCACAAACGCTGGGGCTGTCTCTTTCTGTACTCTCCCAAAGTCCAATACTATCTGCCTGGGCTGCTGAGCCGGAGCCAGCTCAGCAATTCCGAACGTCCAGGGATTCCTCCCACACCAAAGGTGCCGGCACCAAAAGCTCTTGCTGCTCTTCCAGTATCCAGGCAACCGCATTCACTGCCCCACAAACGCTGGGGCTGTCTCTTTCTGTACTCTCCCAAAGTCCAATACTATCTGCCTGGGCTGCTGAGCCGGAGCCAGCTCAGCAATTCCGAACGTCCAGGGATTCCTCCCACACCAAAGGTGCCGGCACCAAAAGCTCTTGCTGCTCTTCCAGTATCCAGGCAACCGCATTCACTGCCCCACAAACGCTGGGGCTGTCTCTTTCTGTACTCTCCCAAAGTCCAATACTATCTGCCTGGGCTGCTGAGCCGGAGCCAGCTCAGCAATTCCGAACGTCCAGGGATTCCTCCCACACCAAAGATGCCGGCACCAAAAGCTCTTGCTGCTCTTCCAGTATCCAGGCAACCGCATTCACTGCCCCACAAACGCTGGGGCTGTCTCTTTCTGTACTCTCCCAAAGTCCAATACTATCTGCCTGGGCTGCTGAGCCGGAGCCAGCTCAGCAATTCCGAACGTCCAGGGATTCCTCCCACACCAAAGGTGCCGGCACCAAAAGCTCTTGCTGCTCTTCCAGTATCCAGGCAACCGCATTCACTGCCCCACAAACGCTGGGGCTGTCTCTTTCTGTACTCTCCCAAAGTCCAATACTATCTGCCTGGGCTGCTGAGCCGGAGCCAGCTCAGCAATTCCGAACGTCCAGGGATTCCTCCCACACCAAAGGTGCCGGCACCAAAAGCTCTTGCTGCTCTTCCAGTATCCAGGCAACCGCATTCACTGCCCCACAAACGCTGGGGCTGTCTCTTTCTGTACTCTCCCAAAGTCCAATACTATCTGCCTGGGCTGCTGAGCCGGAGCCAGCTCAGCAATTCCGAACGTCCAGGGATTCCTCCCACACCAAAGGTGCCGGCACCAAAAGCTCTTGCTGCTCTTCCAGTATCCAGGCAACCGCATTCACTGCCCCACAAACGCTGGGGCTGTCTCTTTCTGTACTCTCCCAAAGTCCAATACTATCTGCCTGGGCTGCTGAGCCGGAGCCAGCTCAGCAATTCCGAACGTCCAGGGATTCCTCCCACACCAAAGGTGCCGGCACCAAAAGCTCTTGCTGCTCTTCCAGTATCCAGGCAACCGCATTCACTGCCCCACAAACGCTGGGGCTGTCTCTTTCTGTACTCTCCCAAAGTCCAATACTATCTGCCTGGGCTGCTGAGCCGGAGCCAGCTCAGCAATTCCGAACGTCCAGGGATTCCTCCCACACCAAAGGTGCCGGCACCAAAAGCTCTTGCTGCTCTTCCAGTATCCAGGCAACCGCATTCACTGCCCCACAAACGCTGGGGCTGTCTCTTTCTGTACTCTCCCAAAGTCCAATACTAGCTGCCTGGGCTGCTGAGCCGGAGCCAGCTCAGCAATTCCGAACGTCCAGGGATTCCTCCCACACCAAAGGTGCCGGCACCAAAAGCTCTTGCTGCTCTTCCAGTATCCAGGCAACCGCATTCACTGCCCCACAAACGCTGGGGCTGTCTCTTTCTGTACTCTCCCAAAGTCCAATACTATCTGCCTGGGCTGCTGAGCCGGAGCCAGCTCAGCAATTCCGAACGTCCAGGGATTCCTCCCACACCAAAGGTGCCGGCACCAAAAGCTCTTGCTGCTCTTCCAGTATCCAGGCAACTGCATTCACTGCCCCACAAACGCTGGGGCTGTCTCTTTCTGTACTCTCCCAAAGTCCAATACTATCTGCCTGGGCTGCTGAGCCGGAGCCAGCTCAGCAATTCCGAACGTCCAGGGATTCCTCCCACACCAAAGGTGCCGGCACCAAAAGCTCTTGCTGCTCTTCCAGTATCCAGGCAACTGCATTCACTGCCCCACAAACGCTGGGGCTGTCTCTTTCTGTACTCTCCCAAAGTCCAATACTATCTGCCTGGGCTGCTGAGCCGGAGCCAGCTCAGCAATTCCGAACGTCCAGGGATTCCTCCCACACCAAAGGTGCCGGCACCAAAAGCTCTTGCTGCTCTTCCAGTATCCAGGCAACCGCATTCACTGCCCCACAAACGCTGGGGCTGTCTCTTTCTGTACTCTCCCAAAGTCCAATACTATCTGCCTGGGCTGCTGAGCCGGAGCCAGCTCAGCAATTCCGAACGTCCAGGGATTCCTCCCACACCAAAGGTGCCGGCACCAAAAGCTCTTGCTGCTCTTCCAGTATCCAGGCAACCGCATTCACTGCCCCACAAACGCTGGGGCTGTCTCTTTCTGTACTCTCCCAAAGTCCAATACTATCTGCCTGGGCTGCTGAGCCGGAGCCAGCTCAGCAATTCCGAACGTCCAGGGATTCCTCCCACACCAAAGGTGCCGGCACCAAAAGCTCTTGCTGCTCTTCCAGTATCCAGGCAACCGCATTCACTGCCCCACAAACGCTGGGGCTGTCTCTTTCTGTACTCTCCCAAAGTCCAATACTATCTGCCTGGGCTGCTGAGCCGGAGCCAGCTCAGCAATTCCGAACGTCCAGGGATTCCTCCCACACCAAAGGTGCCGGCACCAAAAGCTCTTGCTGCTCTTCCAGTATCCAGGCAACCGCATTCACTGCCCCACAAACGCTGGGGCTGTCTCTTTCTGTACTCTCCCAAAGTCCAATACTATCTGCCTGGGCTGCTGAGCCGGAGCCAGCTCAGCAATTCCGAACGTCCAGGGATTCCTCCCACACCAAAGGTGCCGGCACCAAAAGCTCTTGCTGCTCTTCCAGTATCCAGGCAACTGCATTCACTGCCCCACAAACGCTGGGGCTGTCTCTTTCTGTACTCTCCCAAAGTCCAATACTATCTGCCTGGGCTGCTGAGCCGGAGCCAGCTCAGCAATTCCGAACGTCCAGGGATTCCTCCCACACCAAAGGTGCCGGGACCAAAAGCTCTTGCTGCTCTTCCAGTATCCAGGCAACCGCATTCACTGCCCCACAAACGCTGGGGCTGTCTCTTTCTGTACTCTCCCAAAGTCCAATACTATCTGCCTGGGCTGCTGAGCCGGAGCCAGCTCAGCAATTCCGAACGTCCAGGGATTCCTCCCACACCAAAGGTGCCGGCACCAAAAGCTCTTGCTGCTCTTCCAGTATCCAGGCAACCGCATTCACTGCCCCACAAACGCTGGGGCTGTCTCTTTCTGTACTCTCCCAAAGTCCAATACTATCTGCCTGGGCTGCTGAGCCGGAGCCAGCTCAGCAATTCCGAACGTCCAGGGATTCCTCCCACACCAAAGGTGCCGGCACCAAAAGCTCTTGCTGCTCTTCCAGTATCCAGGCAACCGCATTCACTGCCCCACAAACGCTGGGGCTGTCTCTTTCTGTACTCTCCCAAAGTCCAATACTATCTGCCTGGGCTGCTGAGCCGGAGCCAGCTCAGCAATTCCGAACGTCCAGGGATTCCTCCCACACCAAAGGTGCCGGCACCAAAAGCTCTTGCTGCTCTTCCAGTATCCAGGCAACCGCATTCACTGCCCCACAAACGCTGGGGCTGTCTCTTTCTGTACTCTCCCAAAGTCCAATACTATCTGCCTGGGCTGCTGAGCCGGAGCCAGCTCAGCAATTCCGAACGTCCAGGGATTCCTCCCACACCAAAGGTGCCGGCACCAAAAGCTCTTGCTGCTCTTCCAGTATCCAGGCAACCGCATTCACTGCCCCACAAACGCTGGGGCTGTCTCTTTCTGTACTCTCCCAAAGTCCAATACTATCTGCCTGGGCTGCTGAGCCGGAGCCAGCTCAGCAATTCCGAACGTCCAGGGATTCCTCCCACACCAAAGGTGCCGGCACCAAAAGCTCTTGCTGCTCTTCCAGTATCCAGGCAACCGCATTCACTGCCCCACAAACGCTGGGGCTGTCTCTTTCTGTACTCTCCCAAAGTCCAATACTATCTGCCTGGGCTGCTGAGCCGGAGCCAGCTCAGCAATTCCGAACGTCCAGGGATTCCTCCCACACCAAAGGTGCCGGCACCAAAAGCTCTTGCTGCTCTTCCAGTATCCAGGCAACCGCATTCACTGCCCCACAAACGCTGGGGCTGTCTCTTTCTGTACTCTCCCAAAGTCCAATACTATCTGCCTGGGCTGCTGAGCCGGAGCCAGCTCAGCAATTCCGAACGTCCAGGGATTCCTCCCACACCAAAGGTGCCGGCACCAAAAGCTCTTGCTGCTCTTCCAGTATCCAGGCAACCGCATTCACTGCCCCACAAACGCTGGGGCTGTCTCTTTCTGTACTCTCCCAAAGTCCAATACTATCTGCCTGGGCTGCTGAGCCGGAGCCAGCTCAGCAATTCCGAACGTCCAGGGATTCCTCCCACACCAAAGGTGCCGGCACCAAAAGCTCTTGCTGCTCTTCCAGTATCCAGGCAACCGCATTCACTGCCCCACAAACGCTGGGGCTGTCTCTTTCTGTACTCTCCCAAAGTCCAATACTATCTGCCTGGGCTGCTGAGCCGGAGCCAGCTCAGCAATTCCGAACGTCCAGGGATTCCTCCCACACCAAAGGTGCCGGCACCAAAAGCTCTTGCTGCTCTTCCAGTATCCAGGCAACCGCATTCACTGCCCCACAAACGCTGGGGCTGTCTCTTTCTGTACTCTCCCAAAGTCCAATACTATCTGCCTGGGCTGCTGAGCCGGAGCCAGCTCAGCAATTCCGAACGTCCAGGGATTCCTCCCACACCAAAGGTGCCGGCACCAAAAGCTCTTGCTGCTCTTCCAGTATCCAGGCAACCGCATTCACTGCCCCACAAACGCTGGGGCTGTCTCTTTCTGTACTCTCCCAAAGTCCAATACTATCTGCCTGGGCTGCTGAGCCGGAGCCAGCTCAGCAATTCCGAACGTCCAGGGATTCCTCCCACACCAAAGGTGCCGGCACCAAAAGCTCTTGCTGCTCTTCCAGTATCCAGGCAACCGCATTCACTGCCCCACAAACGCTGGGGCTGTCTCTTTCTGTACTCTCCCAAAGTCCAATACTATCTGCCTGGGCTGCTGAGCCGGAGCCAGCTCAGCAATTCCGAACGTCCAGGGATTCCTCCCACACCAAAGGTGCCGGCACCAAAAGCTCTTGCTGCTCTTCCAGTATCCAGGCAACCGCATTCACTGCCCCACAAACGCTGGGGCTGTCTCTTTCTGTACTCTCCCAAAGTCCAATACTATCTGCCTGGGCTGCTGAGCCGGAGCCAGCTCAGCAATTCCGAACGTCCAGGGATTCCTCCCACACCAAAGGTGCCGGCACCAAAAGCTCTTGCTGCTCTTCC
Source organism: Nipponia nippon (assembly GCF_047370975.1). Classification (NCBI taxonomy): domain Eukaryota; kingdom Metazoa; phylum Chordata; class Aves; order Pelecaniformes; family Threskiornithidae; genus Nipponia; species Nipponia nippon. The sequence continues at coordinate 96,401 of NW_028262370.1, forward strand.
AGTATCCAGGCAACCGCATTCACTGCCCCACAAACGCTGGGGCTGTCTCTTTCTGTACTCTCCCAAAGTCCAATACTATCTGCCTGGGCTGCTGAGCCGGAGCCAGCTCAGCAATTCCGAACGTCCAGGGATTCCTCCCACACCAAAGGTGCCGGCACCAAAAGCTCTTGCTGCTCTTCCAGTATCCAGGCAACCGCATTCACTGCCCCACAAACGCTGGGGCTGTCTCTTTCTGTACTCTCCCAAAGTCCAATACTATCTGCCTGGGCTGCTGAGCCGGAGCCAGCTCAGCAATTCCGAACGTCCAGGGATTCCTCCCACACCAAAGGTGCCGGCACCAAAAGCTCTTGCTGCTCTTCCAGTATCCAGGCAACCGCATTCACTGCCCCACAAACGCTGGGGCTGTCTCTTTCTGTACTCTCCCAAAGTCCAATACTATCTGCCTGGGCTGCTGAGCCGGAGCCAGCTCAGCAATTCCGAACGTCCAGGGATTCCTCCCACACCAAAGGTGCCGGCACCAAAAGCTCTTGCTGCTCTTCCAGTATCCAGGCAACCGCATTCACTGCCCCACAAACGCTGGGGCTGTCTCTTTCTGTACTCTCCCAAAGTCCAATACTATCTGCCTGGGCTGCTGAGCCGGAGCCAGCTCAGCAATTCCGAACGTCCAGGGATTCCTCCCACACCAAAGGTGCCGGCACCAAAAGCTCTTGCTGCTCTTCCAGTATCCAGGCAACCGCATTCACTGCCCCACAAACGCTGGGGCTGTCTCTTTCTGTACTCTCCCAAAGTCCAATACTATCTGCCTGGGCTGCTGAGCCGGAGCCAGCTCAGCAATTCCGAACGTCCAGGGATTCCTCCCACACCAAAGGTGCCGGCACCAAAAGCTCTTGCTGCTCTTCCAGTATCCAGGCAACCGCATTCACTGCCCCACAAACGCTGGGGCTGTCTCTTTCTGTACTCTCCCAAAGTCCAATACTATCTGCCTGGGCTGCTGAGCCGGAGCCAGCTCAGCAATTCCGAACGTCCAGGGATTCCTCCCACACCAAAGGTGCCGGCACCAAAAGCTCTTGCTGCTCTTCCAGTATCCAGGCAACCGCATTCACTGCCCCACAAACGCTGGGGCTGTCTCTTTCTGTACTCTCCCAAAGTCCAATACTATCTGCCTGGGCTGCTGAGCCGGAGCCAGCTCAGCAATTCCGAACGTCCAGGGATTCCTCCCACACCAAAGGTGCCGGCACCAAAAGCTCTTGCTGCTCTTCCAGTATCCAGGCAACCGCATTCACTGCCCCACAAACGCTGGGGCTGTCTCTTTCTGTACTCTCCCAAAGTCCAATACTATCTGCCTGGGCTGCTGAGCCGGAGCCAGCTCAGCAATTCCGAACGTCCAGGGATTCCTCCCACACCAAAGGTGCCGGCACCAAAAGCTCTTGCTGCTCTTCCAGTATCCAGGCAACCGCATTCACTGCCCCACAAACGCTGGGGCTGTCTCTTTCTGTACTCTCCCAAAGTCCAATACTATCTGCCTGGGCTGCTGAGCCGGAGCCAGCTCAGCAATTCCGAACGTCCAGGGATTCCTCCCACACCAAAGGTGCCGGCACCAAAAGCTCTTGCTGCTCTTCCAGTATCCAGGCAACCGCATTCACTGCCCCACAAACGCTGGGGCTGTCTCTTTCTGTACTCTCCCAAAGTCCAATACTATCTGCCTGGGCTGCTGAGCCGGAGCCAGCTCAGCAATTCCGAACGTCCAGGGATTCCTCCCACACCAAAGGTGCCGGCACCAAAAGCTCTTGCTGCTCTTCCAGTATCCAGGCAACCGCATTCACTGCCCCACAAACGCTGGGGCTGTCTCTTTCTGTACTCTCCCAAAGTCCAATACTATCTGCCTGGGCTGCTGAGCCGGAGCCAGCTCAGCAATTCCGAACGTCCAGGGATTCCTCCCACACCAAAGGTGCCGGCACCAAAAGCTCTTGCTGCTCTTCCAGTATCCAGGCAACCGCATTCACTGCCCCACAAACGCTGGGGCTGTCTCTTTCTGTACTCTCCCAAAGTCCAATACTATCTGCCTGGGCTGCTGAGCCGGAGCCAGCTCAGCAATTCCGAACGTCCAGGGATTCCTCCCACACCAAAGGTGCCGGCACCAAAAGCTCTTGCTGCTCTTCCAGTATCCAGGCAACCGCATTCACTGCCCCACAAACGCTGGGGCTGTCTCTTTCTGTACTCTCCCAAAGTCCAATACTATCTGCCTGGGCTGCTGAGCCGGAGCCAGCTCAGCAATTCCGAACGTCCAGGGATTCCTCCCACACCAAAGGTGCCGGCACCAAAAGCTCTTGCTGCTCTTCCAGTATCCAGGCAACCGCATTCACTGCCCCACAAACGCTGGGGCTGTCTCTTTCTGTACTCTCCCAAAGTCCAATACTATCTGCCTGGGCTGCTGAGCCGGAGCCAGCTCAGCAATTCCGAACGTCCAGGGATTCCTCCCACACCAAAGGTGCCGGCACCAAAAGCTCTTGCTGCTCTTCCAGTATCCAGGCAACCGCATTCACTGCCCCACAAACGCTGGGGCTGTCTCTTTCTGTACTCTCCCAAAGTCCAATACTATCTGCCTGGGCTGCTGAGCCGGAGCCAGCTCAGCAATTCCGAACGTCCAGGGATTCCTCCCACACCAAAGGTGCCGGCACCAAAAGCTCTTGCTGCTCTTCCAGTATCCAGGCAACCGCATTCACTGCCCCACAAACGCTGGGGCTGTCTCTTTCTGTACTCTCCCAAAGTCCAATACTATCTGCCTGGGCTGCTGAGCCGGAGCCAGCTCAGCAATTCCGAACGTCCAGGGATTCCTCCCACACCAAAGGTGCCGGCACCAAAAGCTCTTGCTGCTCTTCCAGTATCCAGGCAACCGCATTCACTGCCCCACAAACGCTGGGGCTGTCTCTTTCTGTACTCTCCCAAAGTCCAATACTATCTGCCTGGGCTGCTGAGCCGGAGCCAGCTCAGCAATTCCGAACGTCCAGGGATTCCTCCCACACCAAAGGTGCCGGCACCAAAAGCTCTTGCTGCTCTTCCAGTATCCAGGCAACCGCATTCACTGCCCCACAAACGCTGGGGCTGTCTCTTTCTGTACTCTCCCAAAGTCCAATACTATCTGCCTGGGCTGCTGAGCCGGAGCCAGCTCAGCAATTCCGAACGTCCAGGGATTCCTCCCACACCAAAGGTGCCGGCACCAAAAGCTCTTGCTGCTCTTCCAGTATCCAGGCAACCGCATTCACTGCCCCACAAACGCTGGGGCTGTCTCTTTCTGTACTCTCCCAAAGTCCAATACTATCTGCCTGGGCTGCTGAGCCGGAGCCAGCTCAGCAATTCCGAACGTCCAGGGATTCCTCCCACACCAAAGGTGCCGGCACCAAAAGCTCTTGCTGCTCTTCCAGTATCCAGGCAACCGCATTCACTGCCCCACAAACGCTGGGGCTGTCTCTTTCTGTACTCTCCCAAAGTCCAATACTATCTGCCTGGGCTGCTGAGCCGGAGCCAGCTCAGCAATTCCGAACGTCCAGGGATTCCTCCCACACCAAAGGTGCCGGCACCAAAAGCTCTTGCTGCTCTTCCAGTATCCAGGCAACCGCATTCACTGCCCCACAAACGCTGGGGCTGTCTCTTTCTGTACTCTCCCAAAGTCCAATACTATCTGCCTGGGCTGCTGAGCCGGAGCCAGCTCAGCAATTCCGAACGTCCAGGGATTCCTCCCACACCAAAGGTGCCGGCACCAAAAGCTCTTGCTGCTCTTCCAGTATCCAGGCAACCGCATTCACTGCCCCACAAACGCTGGGGCTGTCTCTTTCTGTACTCTCCCAAAGTCCAATACTATCTGCCTGGGCTGCTGAGCCGGAGCCAGCTCAGCAATTCCGAACGTCCAGGGATTCCTCCCACACCAAAGGTGCCGGCACCAAAAGCTCTTGCTGCTCTTCCAGTATCCAGGCAACCGCATTCACTGCCCCACAAACGCTGGGGCTGTCTCTTTCTGTACTCTCCCAAAGTCCAATACTATCTGCCTGGGCTGCTGAGCCGGAGCCAGCTCAGCAATTCCGAACGTCCAGGGATTCCTCCCACACCAAAGGTGCCGGCACCAAAAGCTCTTGCTGCTCTTCCAGTATCCAGGCAACCGCATTCACTGCCCCACAAACGCTGGGGCTGTCTCTTTCTGTACTCTCCCAAAGTCCAATACTATCTGCCTGGGCTGCTGAGCCGGAGCCAGCTCAGCAATTCCGAACGTCCAGGGATTCCTCCCACACCAAAGGTGCCGGCACCAAAAGCTCTTGCTGCTCTTCCAGTATCCAGGCAACCGCATTCACTGCCCCACAAACGCTGGGGCTGTCTCTTTCTGTACTCTCCCAAAGTCCAATACTATCTGCCTGGGCTGCTGAGCCGGAGCCAGCTCAGCAATTCCGAACGTCCAGGGATTCCTCCCACACCAAAGGTGCCGGCACCAAAAGCTCTTGCTGCTCTTCCAGTATCCAGGCAACCGCATTCACTGCCCCACAAACGCTGGGGCTGTCTCTTTCTGTACTCTCCCAAAGTCCAATACTATCTGCCTGGGCTGCTGAGCCGGAGCCAGCTCAGCAATTCCGAACGTCCAGGGATTCCTCCCACACCAAAGGTGCCGGCACCAAAAGCTCTTGCTGCTCTTCCAGTATCCAGGCAACCGCATTCACTGCCCCACAAACGCTGGGGCTGTCTCTTTCTGTACTCTCCCAAAGTCCAATACTATCTGCCTGGGCTGCTGAGCCGGAGCCAGCTCAGCAATTCCGAACGTCCAGGGATTCCTCCCACACCAAAGGTGCCGGCACCAAAAGCTCTTGCTGCTCTTCCAGTATCCAGGCAACCGCATTCACTGCCCCACAAACGCTGGGGCTGTCTCTTTCTGTACTCTCCCAAAGTCCAATACTATCTGCCTGGGCTGCTGAGCCGGAGCCAGCTCAGCAATTCCGAACGTCCAGGGATTCCTCCCACACCAAAGGTGCCGGCACCAAAAGCTCTTGCTGCTCTTCCAGTATCCAGGCAACCGCATTCACTGCCCCACAAACGCTGGGGCTGTCTCTTTCTGTACTCTCCCAAAGTCCAATACTATCTGCCTGGGCTGCTGAGCCGGAGCCAGCTCAGCAATTCCGAACGTCCAGGGATTCCTCCCACACCAAAGGTGCCGGCACCAAAAGCTCTTGCTGCTCTTCCAGTATCCAGGCAACCGCATTCACTGCCCCACAAACGCTGGGGCTGTCTCTTTCTGTACTCTCCCAAAGTCCAATACTATCTGCCTGGGCTGCTGAGCCGGAGCCAGCTCAGCAATTCCGAACGTCCAGGGATTCCTCCCACACCAAAGGTGCCGGCACCAAAAGCTCTTGCTGCTCTTCCAGTATCCAGGCAACCGCATTCACTGCCCCACAAACGCTGGGGCTGTCTCTTTCTGTACTCTCCCAAAGTCCAATACTATCTGCCTGGGCTGCTGAGCCGGAGCCAGCTCAGCAATTCCGAACGTCCAGGGATTCCTCCCACACCAAAGGTGCCGGCACCAAAAGCTCTTGCTGCTCTTCCAGTATCCAGGCAACCGCATTCACTGCCCCACAAACGCTGGGGCTGTCTCTTTCTGTACTCTCCCAAAGTCCAATACTATCTGCCTGGGCTGCTGAGCCGGAGCCAGCTCAGCAATTCCGAACGTCCAGGGATTCCTCCCACACCAAAGGTGCCGGCACCAAAAGCTCTTGCTGCTCTTCCAGTATCCAGGCAACCGCATTCACTGCCCCACAAACGCTGGGGCTGTCTCTTTCTGTACTCTCCCAAAGTCCAATACTATCTGCCTGGGCTGCTGAGCCGGAGCCAGCTCAGCAATTCCGAACGTCCAGGGATTCCTCCCACACCAAAGGTGCCGGCACCAAAAGCTCTTGCTGCTCTTCCAGTATCCAGGCAACCGCATTCACTGCCCCACAAACGCTGGGGCTGTCTCTTTCTGTACTCTCCCAAAGTCCAATACTATCTGCCTGGGCTGCTGAGCCGGAGCCAGCTCAGCAATTCCGAACGTCCAGGGATTCCTCCCACACCAAAGGTGCCGGCACCAAAAGCTCTTGCTGCTCTTCCAGTATCCAGGCAACCGCATTCACTGCCCCACAAACGCTGGGGCTGTCTCTTTCTGTACTCTCCCAAAGTCCAATACTATCTGCCTGGGCTGCTGAGCCGGAGCCAGCTCAGCAATTCCGAACGTCCAGGGATTCCTCCCACACCAAAGGTGCCGGCACCAAAAGCTCTTGCTGCTCTTCCAGTATCCAGGCAACCGCATTCACTGCCCCACAAACGCTGGGGCTGTCTCTTTCTGTACTCTCCCAAAGTCCAATACTATCTGCCTGGGCTGCTGAGCCGGAGCCAGCTCAGCAATTCCGAACGTCCAGGGATTCCTCCCACACCAAAGGTGCCGGCACCAAAAGCTCTTGCTGCTCTTCCAGTATCCAGGCAACCGCATTCACTGCCCCACAAACGCTGGGGCTGTCTCTTTCTGTACTCTCCCAAAGTCCAATACTATCTGCCTGGGCTGCTGAGCCGGAGCCAGCTCAGCAATTCCGAACGTCCAGGGATTCCTCCCACACCAAAGGTGCCGGCACCAAAAGCTCTTGCTGCTCTTCCAGTATCCAGGCAACCGCATTCACTGCCCCACAAACGCTGGGGCTGTCTCTTTCTGTACTCTCCCAAAGTCCAATACTATCTGCCTGGGCTGCTGAGCCGGAGCCAGCTCAGCAATTCCGAACGTCCAGGGATTCCTCCCACACCAAAGGTGCCGGCACCAAAAGCTCTTGCTGCTCTTCCAGTATCCAGGCAACCGCATTCACTGCCCCACAAACGCTGGGGCTGTCTCTTTCTGTACTCTCCCAAAGTCCAATACTATCTGCCTGGGCTGCTGAGCCGGAGCCAGCTCAGCAATTCCGAACGTCCAGGGATTCCTCCCACACCAAAGGTGCCGGCACCAAAAGCTCTTGCTGCTCTTCCAGTATCCAGGCAACCGCATTCACTGCCCCACAAACGCTGGGGCTGTCTCTTTCTGTACTCTCCCAAAGTCCAATACTATCTGCCTGGGCTGCTGAGCCGGAGCCAGCTCAGCAATTCCGAACGTCCAGGGATTCCTCCCACACCAAAGGTGCCGGCACCAAAAGCTCTTGCTGCTCTTCCAGTATCCAGGCAACCGCATTCACTGCCCCACAAACGCTGGGGCTGTCTCTTTCTGTACTCTCCCAAAGTCCAATACTATCTGCCTGGGCTGCTGAGCCGGAGCCAGCTCAGCAATTCCGAACGTCCAGGGATTCCTCCCACACCAAAGGTGCCGGCACCAAAAGCTCTTGCTGCTCTTCCAGTATCCAGGCAACCGCATTCACTGCCCCACAAACGCTGGGGCTGTCTCTTTCTGTACTCTCCCAAAGTCCAATACTATCTGCCTGGGCTGCTGAGCCGGAGCCAGCTCAGCAATTCCGAACGTCCAGGGATTCCTCCCACACCAAAGGTGCCGGCACCAAAAGCTCTTGCTGCTCTTCCAGTATCCAGGCAACCGCATTCACTGCCCCACAAACGCTGGGGCTGTCTCTTTCTGTACTCTCCCAAAGTCCAATACTATCTGCCTGGGCTGCTGAGCCGGAGCCAGCTCAGCAATTCCGAACGTCCAGGGATTCCTCCCACACCAAAGGTGCCGGCACCAAAAGCTCTTGCTGCTCTTCCAGTATCCAGGCAACCGCATTCACTGCCCCACAAACGCTGGGGCTGTCTCTTTCTGTACTCTCCCAAAGTCCAATACTATCTGCCTGGGCTGCTGAGCCGGAGCCAGCTCAGCAATTCCGAACGTCCAGGGATTCCTCCCACACCAAAGGTGCCGGCACCAAAAGCTCTTGCTGCTCTTCCAGTATCCAGGCAACCGCATTCACTGCCCCACAAACGCTGGGGCTGTCTCTTTCTGTACTCTCCCAAAGTCCAATACTATCTGCCTGGGCTGCTGAGCCGGAGCCAGCTCAGCAATTCCGAACGTCCAGGGATTCCTCCCACACCAAAGGTGCCGGCACCAAAAGCTCTTGCTGCTCTTCCAGTATCCAGGCAACCGCATTCACTGCCCCACAAACGCTGGGGCTGTCTCTTTCTGTACTCTCCCAAAGTCCAATACTATCTGCCTGGGCTGCTGAGCCGGAGCCAGCTCAGCAATTCCGAACGTCCAGGGATTCCTCCCACACCAAAGGTGCCGGCACCAAAAGCTCTTGCTGCTCTTCCAGTATCCAGGCAACCGCATTCACTGCCCCACAAACGCTGGGGCTGTCTCTTTCTGTACTCTCCCAAAGTCCAATACTATCTGCCTGGGCTGCTGAGCCGGAGCCAGCTCAGCAATTCCGAACGTCCAGGGATTCCTCCCACACCAAAGGTGCCGGCACCAAAAGCTCTTGCTGCTCTTCCAGTATCCAGGCAACCGCATTCACTGCCCCACAAACGCTGGGGCTGTCTCTTTCTGTACTCTCCCAAAGTCCAATACTATCTGCCTGGGCTGCTGAGCCGGAGCCAGCTCAGCAATTCCGAACGTCCAGGGATTCCTCCCACACCAAAGGTGCCGGCACCAAAAGCTCTTGCTGCTCTTCCAGTATCCAGGCAACCGCATTCACTGCCCCACAAACGCTGGGGCTGTCTCTTTCTGTACTCTCCCAAAGTCCAATACTATCTGCCTGGGCTGCTGAGCCGGAGCCAGCTCAGCAATTCCGAACGTCCAGGGATTCCTCCCACACCAAAGGTGCCGGCACCAAAAGCTCTTGCTGCTCTTCCAGTATCCAGGCAACCGCATTCACTGCCCCACAAACGCTGGGGCTGTCTCTTTCTGTACTCTCCCAAAGTCCAATACTATCTGCCTGGGCTGCTGAGCCGGAGCCAGCTCAGCAATTCCGAACGTCCAGGGATTCCTCCCACACCAAAGGTGCCGGCACCAAAAGCTCTTGCTGCTCTTCCAGTATCCAGGCAACCGCATTCACTGCCCCACAAACGCTGGGGCTGTCTCTTTCTGTACTCTCCCAAAGTCCAATACTATCTGCCTGGGCTGCTGAGCCGGAGCCAGCTCAGCAATTCCGAACGTCCAGGGATTCCTCCCACACCAAAGGTGCCGGCACCAAAAGCTCTTGCTGCTCTTCCAGTATCCAGGCAACCGCATTCACTGCCCCACAAACGCTGGGGCTGTCTCTTTCTGTACTCTCCCAAAGTCCAATACTATCTGCCTGGGCTGCTGAGCCGGAGCCAGCTCAGCAATTCCGAACGTCCAGGGATTCCTCCCACACCAAAGGTGCCGGCACCAAAAGCTCTTGCTGCTCTTCCAGTATCCAGGCAACCGCATTCACTGCCCCACAAACGCTGGGGCTGTCTCTTTCTGTACTCTCCCAAAGTCCAATACTATCTGCCTGGGCTGCTGAGCCGGAGCCAGCTCAGCAATTCCGAACGTCCAGGGATTCCTCCCACACCAAAGGTGCCGGCACCAAAAGCTCTTGCTGCTCTTCCAGTATCCAGGCAACCGCATTCACTGCCCCACAAACGCTGGGGCTGTCTCTTTCTGTACTCTCCCAAAGTCCAATACTATCTGCCTGGGCTGCTGAGCCGGAGCCAGCTCAGCAATTCCGAACGTCCAGGGATTCCTCCCACACCAAAGGTGCCGGCACCAAAAGCTCTTGCTGCTCTTCCAGTATCCAGGCAACCGCATTCACTGCCCCACAAACGCTGGGGCTGTCTCTTTCTGTACTCTCCCAAAGTCCAATACTATCTGCCTGGGCTGCTGAGCCGGAGCCAGCTCAGCAATTCCGAACGTCCAGGGATTCCTCCCACACCAAAGGTGCCGGCACCAAAAGCTCTTGCTGCTCTTCCAGTATCCAGGCAACCGCATTCACTGCCCCACAAACGCTGGGGCTGTCTCTTTCTGTACTCTCCCAAAGTCCAATACTATCTGCCTGGGCTGCTGAGCCGGAGCCAGCTCAGCAATTCCGAACGTCCAGGGATTCCTCCCACACCAAAGGTGCCGGCACCAAAAGCTCTTGCTGCTCTTCCAGTATCCAGGCAACCGCATTCACTGCCCCACAAACGCTGGGGCTGTCTCTTTCTGTACTCTCCCAAAGTCCAATACTATCTGCCTGGGCTGCTGAGCCGGAGCCAGCTCAGCAATTCCGAACGTCCAGGGATTCCTCCCACACCAAAGGTGCCGGCACCAAAAGCTCTTGCTGCTCTTCCAGTATCCAGGCAACCGCATTCACTGCCCCACAAACGCTGGGGCTGTCTCTTTCTGTACTCTCCCAAAGTCCAATACTATCTGCCTGGGCTGCTGAGCCGGAGCCAGCTCAGCAATTCCGAACGTCCAGGGATTCCTCCCACACCAAAGGTGCCGGCACCAAAAGCTCTTGCTGCTCTTCCAGTATCCAGGCAACCGCATTCACTGCCCCACAAACGCTGGGGCTGTCTCTTTCTGTACTCTCCCAAAGTCCAATACTATCTGCCTGGGCTGCTGAGCCGGAGCCAGCTCAGCAATTCCGAACGTCCAGGGATTCCTCCCACACCAAAGGTGCCGGCACCAAAAGCTCTTGCTGCTCTTCCAGTATCCAGGCAACCGCATTCACTGCCCCACAAACGCTGGGGCTGTCTCTTTCTGTACTCTCCCAAAGTCCAATACTATCTGCCTGGGCTGCTGAGCCGGAGCCAGCTCAGCAATTCCGAACGTCCAGGGATTCCTCCCACACCAAAGGTGCCGGCACCAAAAGCTCTTGCTGCTCTTCCAGTATCCAGGCAACCGCATTCACTGCCCCACAAACGCTGGGGCTGTCTCTTTCTGTACTCTCCCAAAGTCCAATACTATCTGCCTGGGCTGCTGAGCCGGAGCCAGCTCAGCAATTCCGAACGTCCAGGGATTCCTCCCACACCAAAGGTGCCGGCACCAAAAGCTCTTGCTGCTCTTCCAGTATCCAGGCAACCGCATTCACTGCCCCACAAACGCTGGGGCTGTCTCTTTCTGTACTCTCCCAAAGTCCAATACTATCTGCCTGGGCTGCTGAGCCGGAGCCAGCTCAGCAATTCCGAACGTCCAGGGATTCCTCCCACACCAAAGGTGCCGGCACCAAAAGCTCTTGCTGCTCTTCCAGTATCCAGGCAACCGCATTCACTGCCCCACAAACGCTGGGGCTGTCTCTTTCTGTACTCTCCCAAAGTCCAATACTATCTGCCTGGGCTGCTGAGCCGGAGCCAGCTCAGCAATTCCGAACGTCCAGGGATTCCTCCCACACCAAAGGTGCCGGCACCAAAAGCTCTTGCTGCTCTTCCAGTATCCAGGCAACCGCATTCACTGCCCCACAAACGCTGGGGCTGTCTCTTTCTGTACTCTCCCAAAGTCCAATACTATCTGCCTGGGCTGCTGAGCCGGAGCCAGCTCAGCAATTCCGAACGTCCAGGGATTCCTCCCACACCAAAGGTGCCGGCACCAAAAGCTCTTGCTGCTCTTCCAGTATCCAGGCAACCGCATTCACTGCCCCACAAACGCTGGGGCTGTCTCTTTCTGTACTCTCCCAAAGTCCAATACTATCTGCCTGGGCTGCTGAGCCGGAGCCAGCTCAGCAATTCCGAACGTCCAGGGATTCCTCCCACACCAAAGGTGCCGGCACCAAAAGCTCTTGCTGCTCTTCCAGTATCCAGGCAACCGCATTCACTGCCCCACAAACGCTGGGGCTGTCTCTTTCTGTACTCTCCCAAAGTCCAATACTATCTGCCTGGGCTGCTGAGCCGGAGCCAGCTCAGCAATTCCGAACGTCCAGGGATTCCTCCCACACCAAAGGTGCCGGCACCAAAAGCTCTTGCTGCTCTTCCAGTATCCAGGCAACCGCATTCACTGCCCCACAAACGCTGGGGCTGTCTCTTTCTGTACTCTCCCAAAGTCCAATACTATCTGCCTGGGCTGCTGAGCCGGAGCCAGCTCAGCAATTCCGAACGTCCAGGGATTCCTCCCACACCAAAGGTGCCGGCACCAAAAGCTCTTGCTGCTCTTCCAGTATCCAGGCAACCGCATTCACTGCCCCACAAACGCTGGGGCTGTCTCTTTCTGTACTCTCCCAAAGTCCAATACTATCTGCCTGGGCTGCTGAGCCGGAGCCAGCTCAGCAATTCCGAACGTCCAGGGATTCCTCCCACACCAAAGGTGCCGGCACCAAAAGCTCTTGCTGCTCTTCCAGTATCCAGGCAACCGCATTCACTGCCCCACAAACGCTGGGGCTGTCTCTTTCTGTACTCTCCCAAAGTCCAATACTATCTGCCTGGGCTGCTGAGCCGGAGCCAGCTCAGCAATTCCGAACGTCCAGGGATTCCTCCCACACCAAAGGTGCCGGCACCAAAAGCTCTTGCTGCTCTTCCAGTATCCAGGCAACCGCATTCACTGCCCCACAAACGCTGGGGCTGTCTCTTTCTGTACTCTCCCAAAGTCCAATACTATCTGCCTGGGCTGCTGAGCCGGAGCCAGCTCAGCAATTCCGAACGTCCAGGGATTCCTCCCACACCAAAGGTGCCGGCACCAAAAGCTCTTGCTGCTCTTCCAGTATCCAGGCAACCGCATTCACTGCCCCACAAACGCTGGGGC
>NW_028262373.1:0-65283 GCF_047370975.1 Nipponia nippon
CTTTCATTTTTGAGTCTGAATTGAAAAGACTATTTTATTTTAAGAATAAAGAGAAAATGCTATGTTATAAGAAAATCAAGCATTTTGTTATTTGTTTATTTTACTCAGGAGAATAACCCTTCGGCCTTTGCCCAAAAGACAGCTCCCTTTTCTGGTTTCTTAAAATGGCCATGTAAAAATACATTTGTCATTTTAGGCCTGTCATAATCATGTAAGTCCACAAGCAAATTAAAAGTGGATCATTTCAACCTATCACCTGTTTCTTCCCTGATGCCAATTATGAAAACTACAAAAGTTTCAATTACTGTGGGATCATCATTTCTCTTTAGAGCTGCCAGGCTTAGGAAAAGTTAGGAAAGTGTGTTAATTGAATGGTCTGGAACTGGTAAAGCCTGAAAAGTTTCTGCAGGTATTCTTCAGAACTATTTTCTTGTACGGAAGTGAAGCATTTAGTGTGTCTAGTGAAAGAAGAAAAAAAAGAATCACTTGAAGCTGTTTTGGCAACAGATGCAGGCCGGGATTTTAGCAAACGCTTGAAAACATGAGCTCAGTCATTAGCTAGCGTCTCCGTGAACACATTTTTAGGTTATAGAGTAAGCTGCAAATCAGTCCAAGACTGTGTCTTATGTGTGCAAACTAAGCATTAAAATGCTGTTCTTACTCTCTGTCGGGAGCAGTTCACATCTCCACATCAGTACAGCTAAGAAAACCACAAAACCAGACGTTCCCTTTTTCCCTTTAAGTCTTGCTAGTTGAAGCTTGGGTGTGGTCAGAAATAGTTATTTATTTATTTATCTATCGGATCATTTATTTATTTATTTCCTAGAGAGAAACTAGAAATATTAGTAGATTTATAAAGTGTGTCTCTGTTCTAGACTTCGGCATAGTACCTGCAATGGGATTTCATTTAACTGATTACTACTTTAAAAAGAGCATTTTTCGGAGCTTTGTAAAACATAACACTGAACCTGCAGGACCTGGTGAAATCAAAGACCATCTTTGGAGGATCTTAGCTGACAGTGTTAGTGAAGGCAACAAAAGGGGTTTTCAGTAAGACGGGACTTGCTTAATGGAGATTTAAATCCATTGAAAATACTGTAGATTTAAAAACTCACCAGTCTTCCCATTGTTGCTGCTCTGGCAGGGACCCAGTCTTACTGAAGGAGGCATGGAGGCTTCATGGTTGTTGTAAAATGTGCAAGTAGGGTAGCCAAGCAGGATAGTGTTACAATAAGTAGGTAGGGGAGGAAGTAAATCAGGCCATCCCTGTACACAGTAGTAGGTTCAGAAGGGAAGTCCTGTGTTAGTGAACGCAGCTGCTCTTTTTTGTGTAATTTTGTCACATGGATCAAGCACAATCTTGAACCTAGTTATGTTGCGTGCCAACACCAAGGCCCAGCTTGGGATGTTGCATCTCGGCGCGTATCACACATTGGCAATGCCTCTGAACAAGTGTGAGTGGGCACAGCTTTGCCCATCACAGATGCATCCTCTGATCACAGAAAGGCTAGAAATATGGTAAAGGGCATTAGCTGTTTGTCTGAACACATTGCTCCACAGAAGTGGGAGAAGATTCAGGACTATTGTGTCTGTCATGTTGGTATACTGTGAGTCTAGCCGCTGGAACTGGAGTCCCACTCTGCAGGGGTAAAGTCCACGTATAAACTACTGGGATCATTTTAAAGATTTCTGAGTCTTGATTCTGTAGAAGACGTGATGAGTAACTCAGATATATCTGTCTGAAACACCACAGAGTTCCACTTCCATACCAGTTCTTCACTGGCTCCACAAACATATTGAGATGGGAGGAGAGTTAATAACTGTTCCTAGTTTTCTCCTGAGGAAAATTAGCCCTGAAAAAGAAAAGAAATAAATAAATGATAACATGACACGTAGAAGAAATGTCTTGCCATTTTATTTAAAACTAGCTAGACAGAGAAAAATATCAAGAGCAGAAATATCTTTGGGAAAGGTTGAAAAGGATCAAATCGAAACTTATCTACAGGAAAAATTAATCAAATGTCCTTAGGAAAAGAAAATATACAATTCATAGGCTTCTTCTTACCTTCCTTTTTAAAAAAAATATATAGATTGGATCAAGAGTCCATCTTTTGGGGAAAACATGTCCTCCTGAAAGCTTCTTCTGGGACTTGCTCCTCAGATGGTGGATGGGGGATCTGAGGATGGGTATCACCAGCGTCATCAAAGCAGCAGTAACTTTGCTGAATTCCAGGGAGTAGCTTTGCTTGTGTCAGACACTAACAAGCATAGAATAACATTGTTAAGACTTGAATAGACGGTGATAATGAATGATAACGATTAAAAACTAACCACTGGTGACTTGTATTATTAATGAATGTCGGCCTAGTGAAATTCTGTTTTAAAGTTTGAAACTGGTCTAATTTATCAGTCCTCTGAACATTCCCATGACAGTGGTGATTAATTCTGTCATATATATGTGAGAGAGAGAGAGAGAGGTACACACACACACAAAATTCTTTGATGTTTATACGCATATGCTTAGTTGCAACACAAGGCAACCGATGCATATACGGGCTGATCTCTGCAAAAAAAGGAAACAAAAGTAACGTTTCAGAAGAAATGTCCAGTTTCTTGGGCACAGAAGGGTAGCTTGGTTTATATGATGGTGGCACCAAGTGTGGGTAGCGATGCCATCATTCAGCTGCTAAGGGTGAACATGGAGCATGATGAGCCATTCAAAGTTACACTATAGTGCAACAGGTTGCAAATGACCACTACCATCAATTCAGGTTGGATGAAGGCAACCGAAGGAAGTCCAGGAACTTGGAGAAGAAGGTTGGGATTCACAGGTAGCCGTTACAAAGGCCTATTTTTCCAAGATAAGGCTGACAAAGATTGGGGAAAATCACCAAGGTGAACAGGATATCTAAGAAGGGCACGTGGCTGAGGAAGAAGTACTTTGAAGTGTGGGACTGGTGGTCAGACTCGATGGTGGAAATTATGCTGGTGTTCTCCAGGAGAGTGAGCAGATAAATCAGCAGCAGCAGCAGAGTGAAGATTTGCATCTTTCAGGTGGAAAGGCCACCAGAAAGAATTCCCTGTGCCAAGTCTGCTTGAGAGGATCCGTCTGAGTGCCTGGCCTATTGAGAGGACTGTCACTTCAATCTGAAGTTACACAAGCATCTCTGGGGAGATGACAGATGTGAAAATGTTGCCAAAAGATGGCAGCTGCTAAGGAAGAAGTATGTGGGTACTGGAGGTGCTGACTGCAAAAGTATGTGGAAGATGAGAGGGTCTGCTTCATTAGGGTTATCTGATCAAGGACCTTTTCAATGCAAAGATGATAATAAGTAAAGGGGGAAGCAATAAAGAAGAGCACAGAGGGACACAAACCTGGGAGGCAAGGGATAATGGAGACAATGGCAAAGACCAAAAGTCTTCAATCACAAGTTGATGGGCCATTAAGAAACTCCAGACACAGCTTTGGAGAGCCCCCCCTGTAACTTCGTAACAGCTGAGAAGGGGTACCAGAGGAACTGAGGCTTTGGGATATTCGAGGGGTGAAGTTAGAAAGGAATATTTGGCGGAAGAGGACTGGGGAGGAACAAACTGGAGTGGACAGTTACGGGTGTAAATCAGGGCCAGTCAGTGCTTGTCTGTCTGAGCCCTGCGCCTGGTCACCGCAGTCTGTCCTGTCTTCTTATTAATCCCTTTCTTAACTCTCTCTCTGCATAGTGTCACTCTATCCGTGTGTATGTGTTCTACACAGACTAAGTGCCAGCTAATGGGGGGACCGGCATGAGTGGATTTGGTGCCAGCTACCAAACAGGAAAGAGGAAATATATAGATATACGTGTCTATGTGCATATATTTATACAGACCTACATAAACACACATCATGATCTTCCCTTGCTAAGTACATTTTAAAAATCATTCAAGTTTCTGCCCCTCCCTGCTTTAGGATAGGAATACCTTACTAATGCATTTTTGTTGACACATTGTGTCTCTATTCGCCCTTATTTCTAGCATGCAATCTAACTACATGTACGAGCAAACAGTCTAAATTGCTTGGACAACAGATTTTTCTGAAGTATTTTCTTTTTCTTGTCCTAAAACAATTCAAGAGTATAATACTCATGTGTGTCGGTCCCTTTAGGGCCTGGATTACCTTCAGTAGCCACCAATGGTTCTCTGAATAATGAAAAGTGAAAAATGGAAAGAATATATTCACATTTGTGAACAAGCCATCAATGTTAAAATCATCATCCCAAATAACAAATCTGTTCTGGGGAGGGAAGGGAGATAAATATCTGTCAGCAATGTCTACACTCAGCCTACAATTAAACTTCTCTATGTGCTATTGTTGAGCAAACGAAGTGGCTCCAGACTGAGGGAAGATACTCCAGGTAGCTCTGTTGAGGGTTAACTAGAAATTCATTACTAATTGTTGAGGGTTGACTAGAAATGCATTATTAGGAAACAGGCTGTACTTGATAGGTGGACAGTTGGTTTATAGGAGTGTAGCCTGATAGATGCTGCTCGTATATTAAAAGTTTAAATATAACCAGGATGTCCTTTGAGATGTCAGTAATAATTGATTTTGGATTCTTTGAGGCAAACCAACCAAGGACACTATGGAAACAGTGGACAACACACCTGTCCTTTATATGAACTATTCTCGTTATAATACTAAAAATCACACCCCCCCTACTGTGGGACCCTCCCTCGATTAAGGAGACCCCTACTCTCTGAGCGTGCTCTGTAAAGCTGTACTTATCTTGTTAATATGTATTAGCATGTACCAATCAGGTAGCAAAAAGATTATGTAATGGATTACGTGTGCTACATTCGTACTGTATAAAAAGGGCTGTCGGTAGAAAGCTCGCACACTTTGATTTGTGGGAAACCACTGAACGCCCAGGCTTACGTAAACCTGAAATAAGTAATCAATGTCTCTCCGGAGTGTGCGATTATTGGCCTATTGCACACCGGGCAAAGAATCTGCTTTTTGGGCAACAGCTCCACTGCACATTCACAGGCATTTAATAAAGCCATTACTGTGCAAAGACTATCAGCTGGGAAGGAGCAATTAACTCGTCTCATCCAACATGAAATCTTTAGGGGAAAAATGGATCGCTTAAAAGGCATAACGGGTCTGCAGAACTTTAAAAAGTAGCCTAATTGATAAATCAGCGTGGAAAACCACAGAGTATCTTAACCAGCAGCAAAAATCCAGCTCTTGTAAAGAGTCATGAAAAGGGCTCCTGATGGATCAGCTGTTGCAGAGTATGTCAGCTCTACAGATTCAAGGAATATAAGGATCTCTATTTCATTTCCCTGCGTTTCTTTTCATTTTGGGTGGTAATGATGATTAAAATTTGTGAGCAAGTCTACGCAGCCTCCTCGGGGTAAGATGGCTTTGGGCTAAGATGGCTTTGGTAACAATTGCTGGTAAGTTAGCAGAGTGAGTGCAAATGACTTGTGGGAACAGAATACCCAAACCCGTCTGTTCTGAGAACTCTTTCTGAAGTATACCGCCATACCATAATGGCAGCTTTGTCCCTCACTTAACTCAACAAACTTGAGGCTCTTATTATCACAAATGAAGCTCTCTGTCCCACATGCCTCTCTGTCTCACCTTACCCCTCGCAAAGGAAGTCCTTTGACAAGGAAGGAGCACATCCACTTGATCTGAATGGCAGGGCATGGGTGACGGGCTCTGTCAATGTTCTGAAATTTGTTTGACACCAAAGTTGAAAGCTTCCACTGGGAGTCAGAAAATTACATTCCTTAACTGCTAAGAGAAAGAAAATAATGAAGATATTTTCACTGGGAAAAAGTGGAGGTTGATGGGTGATTACAAACAGGCAACACAGCTGAGGAGCAGACAGGATGGGCCAGGACTGTGTTTTGTGTACCTAACTGCACAGACATGCAGAAATAAAGGAAGATATCTGCATATACACATAGGCAAAAGAGGGGAGCGTTAATGATTTGGTAAAGATTGACTTAGCCTTTGGGTGCTTCTTAAGCAAACCACCCCTGTTCACAACAAAAAGCAGCAGCTTGTTTTGATTCAGCATAGCACGAGGGATTTTTGTTACAGCAGAATGATCCTGGTTCAAACTGAAATTAGAGCTTTCATGCAGAAGTTCTTCTCATTTTGGTTTTGCTTTAGCTCAGCCACAGCAGCTTCCATCTGAAGTTCCAAACATTTCCATCTGCAAGAACAGAACTCCAAAGAGTTTTGGCTCCTGCAAGTTTTTCCTTCCCACCCCCAACCCTGCTCTCATTAATTTTGTTGTCAAACCTCAGACCTAGACAAAGGGTTGGATGATGAATGCCCTACTCCTACCAGCTGCATTTATATTAAGGATGCTGCTTTTTCTCTCTTCTTGATATGCAAGATGCATAAAGGCAGTCACAGCCTAACAGACGTTTTTTACAAGTATTGTTATTAGTACCTGGAAAAATGACCAGCTGATATTTGGATTGCCAACAGAACACATAAGCACCCTGGGGGGATGACTCAGCCTTTTTCTTCCTTCCTGTTGCTCCCACTAATGGTTTAGTTTGGGTCAGGTCTCAGACTGAAATAGATCTGTTCTCAGCAATTTTCCCACCCATAGGAACACGGCAGTAAAACATGTGCGAGACAGCAGAACAGTGAAAAATGCAGCATCCCCTTCCCACCTCAAGGACCTTTAAGAGCACTGCCTTATCTGTATGCAAATGACATATGTGCCCTTCTGGTACTTGGTACTACTGAAAGTACGACAGGCTAGACAGGAGTTGGCATTTGACGAGACCCATCACCAGTTCTGTCTTCAGCTTTCTCTTCCTGCGAGCCAACTCAGAGGGACATTGTTGTTACTTTGGGTATCAGTTTTTCTCAGTGCATCTCAGAAGACCCTGGTCTCCTGGAAGGTGACCCCTGTCCCATTTCTCTGGGCCCTTCGGTCATTTGGTTTTTCAACAAGAATGCGAGGTGAAATTTGGTTTGTCCCATCTGAAGGGGAAGCAAAAAGGCCCATGGGTGAATTCCCCGTGGTATTGGAATTGACAGCCTCCTGGGAATCACCTGCATGCATCGTGGTGGATAATTTAGAAAGGTTCTGCCCTGAAAGTCTTAAAAGGAGGATCACAGTGAGCATGAATGATAATATCAGCACATCTTATTTGCAGCTGAATATACCTGAGGCCAGAAGAAAGTGTTACACGTCACTTTGCCGGACACCTGAGAAACAACATGCTGTTCACCACTGTCCATAAGCCTTCTGGCAATGAATCAGACCTTGCTCATACTAAAAAGCCAGAGCTCCCGAGATATCTCCTTGCAGCCAGAGCTCCTTGCAGGTTCTGGCTCCGGGCAGTCACACAAGCACATACCTTTCCTTAGTGAATAGGCTGGTTTTCAAAGAAAGACCTTAAACACTCAGAAGACACAAATTTGCAAATAGATGTGGTTGTTTTGCAAATGCTAAGCAAACAAGAACAGTAAAGGTTAATGACTGTAAAAAAAACCAAACCAAACCAAACCAAACCAAACCAAACCAAACCAAACCAAACCGAACCAAACCAACCCCCCCCCAAACAACAGAAAAAACAAAACAAAACAAAACAAAAAGAACAGATGAGATGAAGAAGTTTTAGCAATGGATCTGTGAACTTCTACTTGGGGGAGGGCGAAGTCTTTCCCAAGTATCCTTTTCTTTTTCTCACTCCTTGTTCTCATGTCTAGCTCATTTTTCATGACTAGCCCCACCACAGCTAGCACAATCCCCAAACCTGCAATTCAGAGCACACACGTGGAGCAGTAGTCTGTACAAGCAGCACTGCCAGATTGCTGAAGCTGCTGGTTTTCAAGATGCACATGCCTGATTACCCCCAGTAGCTTTCTGGGTGGTCTTTCTTGGTCTCTTATGGAGGAAGACTGTAGTTCTTGGTATACAGTTCCCACATGCAAGAATGTTCTCTTTCCCTCAAAGGAATAAGGCAAAGACATTTTCTTCCACTACCTTTTAGTGAAGACTCACGTTTCTGAAAGGCGTTCTTCCCTCTCCCCCGCCGCCACCTTTCTAAAAGTGTTCTGAAAGCCAGACACCTCCAGAGCTGTGCCTGGTACATAATACATTCCCTCCACATCATCCCTACAGTTTTGAGGAGAAATAGGCGTGTTTTGTAGCCAGTGGTGCGCAGCTAGCGTGCACTCTCAGTGCAGGCCACAGCTTTCCTGATAGCTTTTCTCGAGGCTTGCTTGACCTCTCTGTTCCTCAGGCTTACAGTGGGTTGACCGGGGGTGTGAGGATGGTGTCAAAAAAGGAGAAGGTTTGGTTCAGGTTTCTTAGTGGAGGTGTCCCAGGCAGCAAACAGACAGAAGAAGTGTCCCTTAGAAAATGCTGACCACAGTGATGTATGAGAAGTCTTTCGCTTCTCACACACGGTGGAGGAGGCCTTCTGCCTCCCCATGCTCAACGGGATCCTCAGGAAGGCAGCTGTAATGCAGACATAGGATGCCAGAGTGAACAAAAATGGCAAGACTACATCTGGGATGGACATTACAGTAGCCTGGTGTCACTACAGGAGAGCTCCAGCAAAGAGATCAAGTCCCAGAAGTGGTCGATTGGGCTGGGGCCACAAAACTTCAACTGGCTTGAGAAGGATGTGATGATTGTGGAACTAGTCATTCCCCCAAGCCGAGAGCCAGCTGCCAGCCGCAAAAACACCTTCCAGTTCATCATGCTTGTATAGAGCATGGGGTGACATATGGCCAGGTACTGATTGTAGGACATGGTGGCCAGCAGGTAACACTCAGAGACTGCAAGAGATTGAAAGAAATAGAGCTGAGCCATGCAGTCCTGAGCAGAGATGGTCCTGTCCCCAGTCAGGAAGTTGGCCAGCAGCCTGGGCAGGTTGATGGAAGTATTGCAGATCTCCAAGCTGGACAAATTCAACGGAAGGAAATACATTGGGCTGCAGAGATGCTGGTGTGTCACCACCAGCACAACCGTGAAGGTGTTCCCAAGCACAGCCTCTGCACAAACAATGAGAGAGAGGAGGAAGAGAGGCACCTGGAATCAATCAAGTGCTTTCCTGAATCCCAGCAGGAGAAAGTTTCTCGGTGACATCTGTTTTTCCCATTCCCCTTTCTCCATGCAGCACAAATACACTTAGCTTTGTGTATGGGGAGGCAGAAGCTAACGTTGCTTGCTGAACTGCTGCATGCGCGTATCTAGCTAATTATTCCATCATAGGATGGATACTACAGTAACATCACTGATAGGACAGCTGCACAAGGGCAAAGTGGTCGATTGGCTCTGGGCCAGTCTCAGAGCTGAGTCTTCAGGAAAACAGAACTGACTTAACAGGGACAATAAACAACAACCTGCCTGGAGAAACTGAGGAAGTACAGAAAGCCACAGATCATTGAAATTAGAGGGGATAAAAGGCCAGTTCCAAGGTCGTGGGGTGAGATTAGCAGGAAAATCATCAGTGAAGACTCCACCATCTAATGAACTGCTGTGGTTGTGTAGCGATCCTGACTGAAGACCATTGCATGTCGAGGAGTTAGTGGTCCACAACACAGTTAACCAGAGGAGGCTCAGGCCTGCGCCGTGCTGGACTGGGCTGCGCTGCGCTGTGCCATGCCGTGCCCATGCTGTGCCCATGCCGTGCCCATGCCGTGCCGTCCTGCATGCAGAATGTGGCTGTCAGGCTGGGCTGTGCCGCACAAATGTCCCAGCTGCAGGACAATCTCAGCAGCTCTTTGGAACGGAGGAGCCTGCAGGCACGGTGTGCTCGGTGCTGGCGATTACGGCACCTGCTGTCCTTGCCTACGTCTAAAAGTGCAGCAAAGAAGTTCTCGTGTGAACTTGTGAGCGTCCTTTCTGTTTGACAGTAGAAATGATGAATACAGTTGTTTTCCTTTAAGAAAATCCTCCAGTAGCTCGAGCGACCCTTCCACGCACGGGATCTGTGCGGTGTGCTGCACCCTGGTTGGAGACCCAGCTGATGCTTCACGGCTTGGCGTTCCCAGCATCTGAAGGGACGTAACATTTTCTATGTTATCCTCTCTCTTTATAGAGTCAGCTTGAATAAAGAGCATGTTAAATAATAGTTGACAGGGTTCAAGTGCTTTTCTTACTGGGATTGTAGCGAACCAGCACCTCCTAGGGGAGAATAGGAGGCAAAGGTCTTCTCCAGGCCACCGGAACATGTTGGGTGGGATGATCTTGAAACCCCTGTGTCCTGAGCGTGGACTCTAAGGGCTGGTACACAGGTCTTGTGGACCTCAGCAGGTTGGTAGCTCTCAGGGATCTGAGAGGCACCTGAAAGTGCCTGCATAACTATAACACTGTACTGCTAATAGTGACCATGGCTGCGTGGCTAAGTTTTAGATAGGTATCCACTGTCAATTGTCAGAGTTAATCGTATCACAGCTATCTCGTAGTCACATTCTGGCACATTTGAACATAAATGCACCTGCTATTGCTGTGTTTATCATAACCACATGCCACAGTCTGTGTAAGGTATTACAGATCTCTACACATATGCTTCTTAGAGTCACCGTTTCTTTCCTCACTGGCTAACACAGCTTTACACTTTCCTCCCCAGTAACCGAGGAAAACACACAACTGATGTCATACCGTATCAGATGCCCTTTCTCCTGTCAGTAGAAGAATTGGTACTGCAGGTATTGAGCACCTCTGAGCCTTCTGCTGTGGTTTTGGGGCTCTCTGCTCAGTGTTGCCAGACTGAGTGAACAGAGGGGGAAGGGGGGAAGGAGCATCATCTAGTGCATGCTTGTGGTAAATACCCATTACGAGCCTGAGAGCCTGAGTGCGTGCCCAGGGAAAGTCCGTGCTCAAGGAACAGAGCCCTCTGCCCAGACTACATCCTAGGGTTTTCCCAACATTGTGGATAAACACAATGATGTCCCTGCTGATTTTGTCCCCATGGCTTTCGAGTCTTTACAGGGAGATGGAGATGGTGAAGGAAAGCACCTAGGTGGCCCATGGAAATCCTGGGATGAATAGGCTGCTCAAAAAGGGTGATGCACGCAAACTCTGAATACACCTTTCTCCCAGGCTGGGATGAACTGTGTCTGGAGATGCCGATGACAAGTGCAATTAGGAGAGTTTCCCCCACTGAACACTGTGAATGAAGAGCACGAGGACCTTTCCTGTGATGGTGCTTGGGAAGGAAGGCTCAGGTTTGGGTGTCACCTGTTCTGCCCCATATTGCTTCCCTCTGAAAACCCTGGTCTCACAGGAAGGCCAACAGAAAGTTCAGCTCTTTCACTCTTCCTTCCATAGACGGGGCTCTGGGCCTGAAGCCCCTGAATGCCATTTCCTAGTGTTATGGAAATAATCAGTGTCCTGGAGGGTGTCTCCCTAGGGATTTCAGGGAGGGAGCACTGCATAAAGTGTATCCCTGTGGTGGATGAAAGCTCTGAGCTGGTGCCAACTGTTTCAGCACCTCAGGCAATGGCTGTCCCTCCCCAGACCTCCAAAGCATTTCAGCCTGCTGTGAGAAAAAGAGAAACTGAGGCGGGGCAACAAGCACAGGCTTTTCCAAACTGATGCAGCAGAGCCCCGTGAGGCTCCAGGAAGGACATTCAGTTCACATCCTGCAGAAGACTATAATGGGACGGACTCCTTCAGAATTAGGCAGCTGTGGGTGACTGAGGTTGCCTTTTCAGCCTCTGCCAATGGTCAACCGGGAGAAAGACGCAGAGTCTGGCATTCCCTGCAGGCCATGGAGACCAGCAAAGTATGATCAGATGAGTCACCCTTGGGAGTCTTTTGGAGGGAAGAAGCCAAAACCTGACCCTGGATCAATGATGCATTTGTTGGTGGCTGAAGTAAGCTGAGCTACCAGGGTTTCCTCCCAGTCGTGATTCACCTCTCCAAAACGTGAGGTCCCAATGCCCTTCTTTCCTCCTTCCACACCCCAAGGAGTGTGGGAGGGCACCTTCCTCTCAGCCCCATCCCATCTGCATCTCTGGGGAAGGTGACTCCTCTGTCTCCCCACTGAGCTCCAGGGCAGGAGTGAGTTGCCAGTGCATACAGACATTTGCACCGTGTCTGCTCCAGACAGCAGAGGGGAGGCTTGAAGGGAGAAGAGCATTTCACAGTCACATGCTCCAACGGAGTTAAAAAGTTAAAGCTAAAACCAAGTTGGACATTAATCACCTGACAACTTTTCTCTTACAGCTAGGATAAGTTAGACATCAGTCATCTATCTGCTGGGCAAAGGGTTGCTACAGCTGCTCCCGCTAAGATCAAGCTGAAATAAGGTCAAGCCAAAAGTAGTCTAGAAAAAGCCCGGCAAGTCCTCAGCTCTTGTCTTGCTAACCTGAAACAGGCCGGTGCTCTTCCAAGAGCAATGGCAGCACCTTATTTACTGTATTACAATACACAGCTCTCTGATACAGCGACGCCCTTTCGTGTCCCTCCTGGTGACTCGTAGATGGCCCCTGGAAGGAAGGCTCATAGACGCAACTGAAATTAAGGCTGCGTCACACCTTTTGGCTTACAGAAGATTCATTGTTTATTGGAAAATGAATCACAAACTTTGCCAACATGGAATGAGACTCACGAAGTCAGGGCCCTGGGGCAGGAGGGAGGATGACTGTTTTGCTAATCAAAAGCTCCTGCAGTTCCACCTCCAACATGCTGATAGTTTTCAAATCAAGCTCGCCCCACATGAGTTCTCCCGGACATTATGATGGGCTGTGTCTGATGTAGATGAGAGTTTTACTTCCAAAAGGATTGTTTTACATGGCAATGCAGGTATGGGAGTTCCTGACACAGCCTGGACTTTTGGGGTAAAGCGAAGAGCTCAGCAGGTGGGGTGCAGCAGGAGTCCTTCGTTGGGAGGCACTGCTATTGTGCCTGCTGTTGACACCTCTAAACACGCAACTTTTCTAGTGTGCACAGCACTCTCTTGTCAAGACAGAAACCACAGAACCATAGAACCATTTAGGTTGGAAAAGACCCTTAAGGTCATTGAGGCAAACCGTTAACCTACCACTGCCAAGTCCACCACTAAACCATGTCCCTAAGCACCATCTTTGTGGAGGCCAGTAGCCCATTTTGCCAAAGCCGAATTCGGGAAGGGCAACCACTGCGGAATGTGATGCTTCCTTCCCACTCCCACCTCCACCCAAACCAAACATGCTGGAGGCTCTGAACTGGGTGTTTTCTCTTGAGGAGTTCAGCATGATACAGCTTCAGCCCAACTAGTATAAGACATAAGCAGTGAGAATTCATCTGTAATGTAAGATCCCAGCTGGTCGCAACAGTGGTATCCCAGCACGGCAGGTGAATTCAGGCTATACTTTCTGGCCCGTTTTAGCTCTGCAGGCGCTGCCGGTCTGTAGCACAAGGCACGTGTTGAGCTCAGAGCCGGAAGACACTTGGGTTCACGCTGCTCGCAAGGAGGGTGTTGGCTGCCTCCAGGCACTTGTCCAGCTGGGACACTGCAATCAGGGAGAGACAGGGGCACTAGGGGAGTCAGGCAGGAGGGAGAGTCCACAGATGGAAAGGAGAAAGGGGACACAGGACTCCTTCAGCTGCCCCCAGGAAATTGTGCTCCTGCGAAGGGGTGAGGCGGGTCCCACTGGAGCGAGAAGGGAGGAGGCTGTGCTGTGGGGATCAGCAGGAAAAGGACCTTCAAGACTCACCAGCTCGGTTGCACAGCCAGGTCACAGCCTTGGCCTCCAGCAACTCACAGAGGTCTTGGTAACACTTGTCGTTTCTGTGCAGCCAGGTCACAGCAGCCAGGTCACAGCCAGCACTGTGGCCCAGATACTTGGCTCCATGACCTGTAGGAGAACAATGTCTCAAAGCAGCAGGCAGTGCTGAGCATCCTCCCTGCCCCGTCACTGCTTCCCACCCTTTCCGTTGTGGCTCCTGCTTTCTGATCCCTTCATTGCTCTCTGGCTGCCAGTGTTGCCATGAGCCAAGGGTTTCCCACTGCCCCAGGATGACACGCCGCCACCATAAGAGGTTCTCCCCTTACCTCACCAGGCAGCTTTCCCTTGAGTTCAGCCTCATCGATTTCCAGCACAGAGGCGAGTCCTGAGCTGAGGGCCCAGGAGCCGTCTAGATTCTGCAGTGCCACCAGCTTCTGGCACTCAGTAAAATCTTTGGTGAACCAAGGCTCAAAAACTGGAGAGCGCAAAACAAATGCCATGGGATCCACATGCTTGAGAGAAGAAATAAATGGTCGTGGTGGTTCACATGCTGTGGGAGAAGGTGTGAACAGGAGGGTTGGGAGAATCACAGGAAGGTGACCCCTCTCTACTCCTCTGTGCAATGCCCCACAACATTATCTCTGCTCTTCTTCAGGCAGCTACCTGCAGTCTAAGCTCCTTCCTGCATGTCCCCCAAGCACTCCCATCCACAGCCCTTTCTGGACACCCCTAACTCATCCCCAACTTGGACCACTGCCTCTTCTCCTGGCATTCCTGCCCAGCCACGTCCCAAGACCTCTCTTGATAGCCCCCCAACACATCTTATCCAAAGGTGTATTTATGATCCAGCACCATCCCTGTCCCCTCCCTGGGTGCCCCTGAGCTGGGTCTCGGATTCGCTGAAGGACTTGCAGGTTTAAGGGTAACTAAGGGAAGGGTTAAAGGCAAAATTCATTGGTTTCCATGCCATGGGCAAGACATGGCAGCATAACCCTCCTGTAAGACATTAGATTACCCCCTCCCTTTTGAGCAAGCCCCCCCCTGGGGCAGGGCAGCAATGCCACGGGTGAGTCGACGGAGGGCAAGCCATGACTCACGCGCTGCTGTCAGCCAGCCAGGTGGTTCCCAGATGGTCTTAGGAAAGCAGGAAGAGACTCTACCCGAGCCACAAAGCTCAACAATCTGGCAGGGGATGAGTGACTGGCGGGGCGGCAACAGTGCCAGGGGCCCTTTGAGGGCAAACAGAGAAAGGGGCTGAATTAAGCACATGGGAAAGAAGCACCTGGTGGTGATGGGGCCTACCCCATGAGACTGGGGGTGCTCTGTGGCTGGGGTTCCAGCTCCAGTGGAGTGAGAACATCCCACGGAGCTGCCCCACCAGCTCTTCCTCGCAGGTGTCTTTCCTTACCTCGGTACCAGGTGACCCTCTGTGATGTGCGAACCCCCACATAGCTGGTAAAGGGGCAGATGATCCCTGAAGTGAGGCTCACCTCAACTGCACGGTGCCTTGGTTCATCCCCTGACCCACTCACAGCCTCTAGCAACAACCTCTTCAGCAAGTGTCTCGCGGCCAGACGATGCACAGCCAGCCTGGGGACAGAGCAGGGTGAGGCCTGAACACCTGGCTCATCTCCATGCTGAGGAAAGGTGGACAGAGAGAGAGCCTGGACACCTGAGTTCTCTCCCTTCAGGGGTGAGGGTGGACAGAGGGAAAATGTGGCTGCCTGGGTCCTCGTCTGTCTGGAGGGAAGTGATGCCCAGGTTCCTGGGTCCTACCACGGTGGGGTCAAAGCAGGGAAGGAGGCCGTGCTTGGGCACCTGCGTTCTCTGCCAGTTTGGGATTGTGTGTGGAAGGTGAGAATGCATAAGCTAACTGGGCCCCCTCTCAGCTGGAGTCCATGTTAGAAATGAGGGGGATGCATGCAGCTTCCCTTAGGACAGGCTCTCACCGGCCATCTGCCTGCGGGCACAGCGGGAATTCAATTGTGTGACTGACATCCTGGCCATCCAGGCTGTACTGCAAGGTCATGACCCCCTTGGCCACCATCGTATCCTGGGAACACATGGGAAAGCTACTGGAGGTTACTGGGGACACAAGATGGTTACTGGGGGATATTGGGAAGTTACTGAAAGATTACTGGTCGTTACTGGGAGGTAAGTGGGGGTGACTCTAGTCCCAGCTCTCACCTGTGCCTGTCCATGGATCTGGGCATAGACGAGGCTGTGTTCATCCCGAAAGATGGACTGAGGGGTGTCCCCCAGCACCTCAACCTCCAGGCCACGGGGCAGGGTCCAGCTCAGAGACACTCCCTCAGCTGCTGGCTTGAGAGC
This sequence comes from Nipponia nippon, assembly GCF_047370975.1. Lineage (NCBI taxonomy): Eukaryota > Metazoa > Chordata > Aves > Pelecaniformes > Threskiornithidae > Nipponia > Nipponia nippon. Next base: position 16,013 of record NW_028262373.1, read on the forward strand.
CTCCTTCAGGCACTTCAACACCTGGGGACAGAGGGCAGGACACCACGGTTTGCAGCTCCACCAGGGTTCAGCCCACGGCCCCTGGTGTCAGGGTTCCCTGCGGGACAGGGGAATGTGTGGGGTAGCCTGCACCAGCTGGGTTCCCTTGGCGCAGTCAGGTCTGTGGGTTATAGCGGGGCAGAAGCCCAGGCACCTGTGTTCTCAGTGGGGTGGGGTGGTGGGGTAGAGTCAGGGGAAGCCTGAGTGCCTGGGTTCCTGGGGCAGCTGGGTCTTGACTACTGTGTCCAGGTGCTGGGGTACTTGGAAGCCAGTGTGTCTGTGGAATAGCGGGGAACCTGCCAGGGCTCCTGGGTTCCTACCACAACTGTCACGCTGTTGTCAGAGGAGACGTAGGTAGCTTCACCCCCTGTCTCCCTGGCCAGGGCCGTAGCCAGCGTAACACTGTCCCGAGAGAAGCAGAAGGAGAAACACCTATGGGGGAAGCAGAGAAAGGTGTCAGAAATGAGAGCCAGAGGTGGGTACAAGGATGTTGGGGTAGAGCTGGAGAGCACAGGCTGGAGTTAAAGCTGGGGGAAACAAAGCTGGGGTGCAGAACAAGGGGGCAGGAGGAAGAGCAGGGCGTGAGGGACTGGGGTTGGAGGTGGGGTTAGACAGGGAGCTGGCAGAGGAGAGCTGGGACTTGGGGTAGAGCTGGGGTCAGTCTAGTGGAGCTGGGGCACAGCTTGGGGGCACATCAGGGTGTACAAGCCCTGTGCCTCAGTCTCCCTGCTCACTGTGTGAAGGGTGCCGTGGTTGTGGGAGTAGTAAGCAAAGACTCCCACAGGGAGACTTGGCACAGGAGAGCTGTGCAAGGTGGGAAGGGTCTTGGGGGCACTGGAGGGGCCCAAGGATTGGGACAGGCACTGGTGAACAGGGGTCCTCAGCAGGGATGGAAAGGGCTGGACAACCAAAGGGTGACTGGAGGACTGGGGGCAGAGAGTCCCAATTACCGGTGGCTGTTGCGGTGACGGCTGACCTCAGCTGCAATGACTTCCTCGTCCGGGGGTAGCCTGGCCATGAAGATGAAGAGCTGGGAGACAGGGGACATGAGTGGCAGGGCCCTGCACAGGCACCCCAAACCCGGGAGAGCAGGCCCCTGAAATGGAGAGAGGGGCCCAGGAGAGCGAGCCCTTGTAGAGAGACTACCCGAGGGAGAGAGATCCACTCAGGGACAGGAACCCCCAAAGATATAGACTCACTTCTCATTCCCCCACACCCCACAGTATTCTTCTTGTTCCCTTGTGACCATCATGTACTTTGGGTGGCTCCTTCCACCCACGCTCCTGTGTCCTCTCTCTCCTCCTGAGACACCTGTCCCTCCACCCCTCCATGCCCCTGCACCCAGACCTGGCGCGTATGCCCGTGGGGGCGAGGGGTATTGTAGATTGAGCGGAGGGTTCCCAGCAGATTGGTGTCATCCAAACTGGAGCCGGTGGAGGGGATGCGCCGCATGGCCTCGGTCAGGTTGTCCTGAGTATATTCAACGCTTTGCCTGCAGGGAGCACAGCATGTTGGAGAGCACATTGCTCTGTGCTTAGTGCTCCCTGAGACCCTGCCCCATAGCACTTCCCACAGCTCTGCCCTAGGGTCCTCTGCAAGTCCTTGCCCCATAGTAGTTCTTGAAGAGACCTGCCTTCATAGCTCCTACAAGACTTTGCTCAACAGAACCCCAGGAGGTGCTGTCCCATAATGCCACAAAGATCCCATCCCCAGAATCCAGCTCTGCCCTACAGTAACCAGTCGAGCCCTCCAGTACCCAACCTTGCCCCATACCAACCAGCCGATTTCAGAGCATGCACACCTGCCCTCCAGCATCTAACCCTGCCCCGTAGCACCCATTCCAGCCCCACAGCACCCAGCCATGCCCCACAGTATCCAGCCCTACCCACCAGCACCTAATCCAGCCCCATAGCACTCAGCCTGCCCCATGTTTGCGCACGGGTAGATGCCCACAGAGGTTTCTCCGTAGCAGTAGATGTTGAAGTAGCAGCCCAGGGGCAGGCTTTTGAGAAGGAAGGGCAGGGAGTCCTGTGGAAAGACACAGCAGGCAAGTCTTGGGAGGCACTTGGGGGGCTACAGATGCCTTTGCCCATCGTCTGGTCCTCCTACAGCCCCTGGACTCCCTTGGATGAGCCAAGCCAGTGCCCTGAACTCTGCTGGGCAGCTGAGATATTTCAGGACCATTTCAGGCCCCAGCAGTCCCCCTTCACGTCTCTGTCCCTCTGCAAATGCCTGCCCTGGCCCTCTCCCCACCAGCCTGCTCCTCCACTCCATCCTGGTCCCTGCTCTGCGGGGGTACCTGTGCATGCTCAAGGAAAGTGGTGTCCAGGAGGAAGATGAACTCTCCAGACTGGCGCTGCCCAGGCACTGCCTCAGGGATGCTGGGCGCCAGCGTCACCAACACCATGCGGTCACCAAGCAGGGAGCCTTGAGGAGGTATGGGGTGGGATTAAGGCCAGATAGAGACCCTCTCCTCATCCTGGTTCTGACTCTCGTTGTGCTTTCAGCTTCTACCCATCCCAGGGCCCCTGATGCCCCACACTGGTACCTCAAAACCCCACAGTACTCTCCACGAGGTGCACAGCCCAGTGTCCCATGTATTCCAACCCAGTGCCTCCAATACAGCTACCCAGTGAGCCCTGGCATAGAACTTCCCGTGTGCATGCTGCTCTATCTGATACCTCACCACAGTGTCCCCAGCAGCCCACCCTGGAGCCCCAGGACCCAAACTATCCCACCTGAATGCCTCCCACTCCCATCCCAGTGTCCAATGATACCTCACCCCACAGAATCCCCAGTGTGCCCCCATGGCCAATGCCTCCTGCAACCCAGAGGTGCCCCCATGTTCCGTCCCCAGCTGCGCTCACCTGGAGGGGCCCCAGGGTCTCCCTTCTCCACCACAGCACTGACTTCAGTGGGGTCTCCAAAATACACCAGCAGCTCCAAATCATCATGACTTGGGGGGCTGCCATCCAGTGAGACCTGGAGAAAGGGTGCCTGGTCGTACACAGGAGGAGGGGACCAGACCCAGCATTTGGCCAGGAGCACAGGCACTGATCCCAGTACATTCCCTTTTTCTCAGGGATGACACCCCACCCCCCAACTCCCCCCAGGATCCTGGCACTCAGGAGGGCGTACCTGTGCAGTGCTGCGGTCCTGGGCAGTGTAGATCAAAGGGGTGAGGGCAAAGTTGGCCTGGACATTGGCCACTCCACGGGGTGACTGCAGGCTAGCGGTGAGCAGCAGGCTGTAGTGCAGCTTGCTAGTGAGACAGTTCCAGGCTGCAAGGAGAAACATGGCACTGGGGAGGGCAAAGGCTCTCCCTGCGGGGCTGGGGCAGGATGTGGCATCCATATATAGGACATATGGAGAGAATTGGGAGAGAATTGGGGGTTGTCAATAAGGTGTATGGAGCGGTCCATGAGTCCGTTTATGGGAAATGTGTGTGGGAAGTGTGGATCCCCTCATGGGGCACAAGGGAGAATACGTGGATCTGTCCAGGGGCTGCACGGGGGAAAAAGGTGTGTCCCCCTGCGGGTGCCAAGGGAAGTTGCATCGTGCCTGTTCGTAAAGTACATGGGGAGTCTGTGACCCTTCTGTGGGGTGTGTGACTGGGAGGGCAGGTGCCTTGTGGGGTCACTCACCATAGTGTTTTGTGTAGGGATGCAGCGTGGGTGGCAGCACAAACTGGGCTGCTCCATCGGGCTTCCGTGGCAGCTCTTGGACATAGTGCAAGGTCACGACCACCTCCCTGCCGGGGGACAGGGTGCCCAGGAAGCAGGCAAACACCTCGCCTGCATACCTAGACTCATTCTGAAGGTATTCCAGATTCTCCCAGCCTCCTATAGCCTCATGAGACTGCTGGACCTGGGTGGGAAAGGGAGGGACAGAAAGCTGATCACCATGCAGGCCATGGGCTGCTCACCCCATGCTCCTGTGGTGGTTTGCCCATTTGTCCCTGGATGCTGGTACCTCATCCCGCAGCATGGCCTGGACCTTGGCATCCTCGCTGCGGACCTGGAAGGAGTAGATGGCCATGTGGGGGCCCAGGGGGAAGGCAAAGAGGACTTCTTTGGAGATCTGGCTCTTGTTCTGGTAGATGAGTTCGGAGGCCACGTCAGCCACGTAATCCTGGATAGCAACATCCACCACAGCACCACACAGAGGCACTGAGCACAGGGACTCGTAGAGCCACTTCCCCAGGAAAAAGGATCCTGCTGCTGTTGGGAGAGATGCAACGTGTCCATCAGCACACATGAACGACACAAGGAGGTGGCTGGGGCTACTTCAAGTATGTGGTTGTTCCCACCCTGGAAACCAAGACTAGGTGACCGTTACTGAGGGTCTAGTGTGAGCCTGCCATAGAACAGCATCTGTCCCTCACTGCCCCAGCTTCCCTTTTTCCCCATACCTCTGGTGCCCACCCGGTTCCTGTAGAGCTCTTGACCATTCCCATCCTTGTTTCACTCTGGGAAGATCCAGTCCAGATATTTCCCCCTGTGGCTGCCTATCCTTCTCCTGTCTTTGTCCCCCTTTGGGAGCATCCCCCGTCCCCCAAATGTCCCTCCGCTGTCTGTCCCCAGCTCACCATCATGGGCGTAGGATTTTTCTAGAAGTCCAAAGCTCTGACGCCACATTTCTGGAGACCTGCAGACAAGAAGAGTCTCCTGTAAGAGGAGAGATCCACAGAAACCACCAGGCAGCCCCTATTTGGTGAAGATTCCTTGCCATTTCCCCAGTCCTACACACACAGCTGGAAGCCCCAGCGCACCAGGTTCAGCCAGAGCAAACCCAGGGCTTCAGAAATCCCTGTTCATGACGTCACCGGGAGTATCTCTGCATTGCGGAGGTCTGCACCCCCCCCCCCCCCATGGGAGAATCTTAAAGAGAACTGAGGGATAGCAAGGGGAGATGGAGGGAAGAAGGTGTCAAAGCAAGAGTGGATGGATGGATGGATGGATGGATGGATGGATGGACGGATGGACGGATAGACGGATGCATGGGACTATATTGGGATGAACAATACATGGCTATCCATCCATGGCCGGATAGGTAGATTGGCAGACGAGGTCCATTTTGGGACAGATGGATGCATAGGTGGAGAAGCGGAGAGACATTAGAATTTTTGTTGAAATGGGTGGATGAACAGGTGGAGGGGTCCATTTTAGAAGAGATGAGCAGGTACCCATCACAAAGAGTCTTGTGTGAATGCAGCTGCACGAGAGAGAGCACCTGCGAGGGCAGGTTGAAAGTCCAGATAATAAGGGGAAACATGATGGAGAGAGAAATGAGGTGAGGGTCAGGTATTCCATGATTGCAGAGCAAATCCCAGAAAGGCACTGGGGGGAGGGTGTAGTTCAAGTGATATCTGGCTGTCTTGTGGCCAAGTGGCAGGTGCAAGGGAGGGCCCTCCACTCCAAACCCATCCGCATAGATCTCTCTGGTTCAGACACATTTGCCTCAATTTCCCCAGGTCCCGCTCTGAGGTGACAGAGTGGGGAGCACCAGAAAAATCCCCACCCCACCATCAGGGGTGGACAGACAGAGCAAATAGGGTGTAAGTCCTCAGGGGAGTAGGGGAGAGGGATGGGCAGAGGGATGGATTGAATAGGGGCAAGCTCTCCCCAGGGAACAGGGATAATGAAGAGAGCGTAAGGACGGAATAACAAAGCAAAGCACAAACAAGCAGGCACTCACCAGAATCAAGGCCAGAGTCAGGAGGGATGGACTGACAGTCAGATGGACGGAGAGGTGGAAGAGGAGGGGGAGAGAGAGTAAGGGGCAGACGGACGAGACACAGGGACAGAAGGGGGAGGGATGGAGAGACAGAGCAAGAGGCGTTCGGGCAGACGGGAAGATGCAGGGCTACGTAAGCAGAGGGACGGCTGCGGTGGAGAAAGAGGCGGAGGGGCAGGCGGACGGACAGACTGACGGGAAGGCAGGGCCAGGGGGGCGGAGACACCCCCCACCCCCAACTCGGGTGGCTGCAAACCTCCTCCCGAGCACCCCGGCGCCTGGTTCCCCGGGGGCTGTGGGGTCAGCGGGGATCCTGGATGCCGGGTGGCTGGGAGGCTGTGGGATGGGAAGGGGCGAGGGGACACCCCCGGTGGAGGGGATCTGCCCGGGGTCCCTGGACCCCCCTCCTGGAACCCGGCCCTGGAAGCCGAAGCGGCGAGTGGGCGGGAGCGCCTGCGACCTGCGCTGCGGGACACGGCCCCGCGTCAGCTGCTGCAGCCACGGGAGCGTCTGCGCACCCTGCCCCCCCGCGCCCGGCCGGGGCGGGCGCCCTGGGCGGGGAGCAGCGTCCCTCGCCGCCGCAGGATGCTCCGGGCACAGCCAAGGAAAGGGCTGCAAACCCCGCAGCAGGACTGCTCCTGGCCAAAGGGAGGCTGCCAAATCTCCCCCCGCCGCCCAGCCCTTCCGCTCCGTCCTCACGTCTGATGCAATGGGCAGCAGCTGCCAAGGGCCCCCTGCAACCAGGACAGCGTCTTCTGTGTGCCTGAGGAGGTGGCACTCGTCCCTCCGGGAACCTGTCCCCCTGCCAGGCCTGCAGCACTGGCTGCAGAGTTGGAGGCTGGGCTCGGGTCCCTACACTGATTAGTGCCAGACTGTTAATTGGGTAGTGGATTGCAAAGAAGCAAACCCAACATACTGGCCAGCTGAGGAATGGGGAGAGTTGGCAGACAAGCTCAAACTTACATACCTACTTTTGGCATGGGTGTTTCCCCTCACCTGCTGGATTGGGATGCTCCGTCTCCACCTTCCTCGCCTGAGCCAGCCCCATGCTCATGCCTCCCTGGCAGCCAGCCCCTGGTTGAGACGACCCATCTCATCGGTAGTCTCCAGACGCTCAAGGGGCCAAATTGCGTCTGACTTCAGCTGTGTTGCTGCCAGAGCACACCCTGGCTGTCTCTCACTGAACTCTCACTTGGCCACCAAACCTGGGCAGCTTCCTTCAATCTGCCTCTCAGGATTGCTGTGATTCTCAGACAAGACCACGCCAAGGACAGTGTGACAGCCTCGATCAGCACAGACAGTTCTGGCTGCCTCTGCTCAAATTCTGCCACAGTCTCATTACACCCATGGAGATCAAGTTCTTTGAGGAAGTGGGTGAACCGACATTCACGTGCTGCTGGAAGACGTGGCCCATGACTACCTTCAAGAACTGGTGGAACACCCCATGTTGGCTCCAATAGTCTTGATGCTTCTGAGGAGGCAAATGAGCCCTAGGTGTAGATGCTACCTGCTGCATTTGAGTAGCTAGGGAACACTTTCCTGCCTCTCCACTCTTCCCTTCCTCACCACAGGCGATGAGTAACCGGCACGCTTGGTCAAAAAGTGCCGCAAATACTGAACTGCTGACCCCTTGAGCTAGCTTCACCTTCCCAAAACGTCTGTCCAGCTGGGATGCATACTTGAAGGTTCTCACTGGCTCTTGATGGAGGCCACTTGGTGGCTGTGAATGGTTTTGGGATGCTGGAGCTCCAGTATCTCTCTTCTGAGCATCTCTGGAGGATGTCAGCCCCCTCAAGTCTGGGCCTCTTTTGAAGGGCAAAGAAATAATACCTGGTCTTAGTGTGACATAGAGGTAGTCTGCTCAGATGCTCACGTATTTTGTGTCCAGACAGGACAGCAGAGTCTGCTGCATGCAGAAGAGGAAGCAGCCAGGTGAGCAATCTGACTGGTGACAGTGGTACAAGGAGTTGCCACAGGGCTGGAGGGCAGCTGTGTGCTGCTGCCGAGGGGATTATTGTAGCTACTGCCCCACCTCTCACACATATACATGCTCTGACGTTCTCCAGGGTTCACCCTATGCTTTCATTTGTGAATTCATCCCTGGTAGACAGCACTGCTCAGAAAGGAGGGAACTGAGCTGTGGAGAGATTGTGGCCCTGGGTACAAATCCATGGAAGCAGTTGGGGTACTACATTTCCACTGGTTTCTTAAGCCTGCCTGGGTCCAGCAGATTTGAATGTGGAGGGACCTGTCAGGGAGCAGCAAAGGCCAGCTGCTCCACAAGGGAAGCTGAGTTGGGAGCCAAATGCAGCAGTAAGGTGGGCAGGAGCAGTGACCTCACCAACAAGGATCCAGGATGCTGAGGGGTAAGTCAGAGTCAGGACTGGGTCCAGAGACAGTGGCCATCCAGCAAGTCAGGTTACTGGGGGGACAGGCCCTTGCTTCTTGCTTTCTTCGCCACAACTCTTATCAGCAAAGGGGCTGACCTTGGACTCAGCCATCTAAACTGCTGAACTTAGCCAGCTGAACTGGAGCAGGCTCATTTTCTTTAAGAAGTCCCACTTTCCACATTCTTTCGAAAAGGTTCTTTTTATAATTTTATTCTGTCCATGACCATTCTTAGTTTTTCTGCATTCAGTAACAATGCACAGAACTATACCTGATGTAAGGGCACGCATGGAGTTTAATAATTAACTAAAGTTTAAACATGATTGATGTGAGTTTTAAGGCTCTGGTCTGTTTCAGTCTGTTCTAAGAGGTAAAATTCTGTTGGCAATGTGTAAAATACACACACACACACACATATATATATATAGTCAAAACATAGACATCTATGTTGGGTTGACCTTGGCTGGTGGCCAGGTGCCCACCAAGCCGCTCTATCACTCCCCCCTCCTCAGTGGGACAGGGGGAGAAAATAAGATGAAAAACTCCTGGGTCAAGATAAAGGCAGTTTAATAAAGAAAGAGGAAAGGTTACATGCAGAACCAGAGGAAGAAAAAAAAAAAAAAAAGCTTTATTCTCTACTTGCCATCAGCAGACGATGTCCAGCCCCTTCCTGGGAAGCAGGACCTCACTACACATAGCGGTTGCTTCGGAAGACAAACTCCTTAATGACGAATGCGCTCCTTTCCTCCTCCTTTCTCTTAGCTTTTATTGCTGAGCACGACCTCATGTAGTATGGAATATCTCTTTGGCCAGATTGGGTCAGCTGTCCTGGCTATGTCCTCTCCCAGCCTCTTGCCCACCCCCAGCCTCCTGGCCTTTGGGGGGGGCGAGGGCAGGTGTAGGGTGTTGGAGATCCACCCTTGATGCTGTGCGAGCCCTGCTGAGGAGGAGCCAAAACATTAGTGCGTTATCAGTGCCCTTCTAGCTACAAATACAAAGCACAGCACTGTGAGGGCTGCTATGGGGAAAGTTAACTCCATCCCAGCCAGACCCAATACAACATCTGTACAACACAGTCTAGGGAAAATAAATAAATAAATAGTCACACAAAAATTAGCAGTTTCTTGCAATTTTGGCCGATAATGGGAAAGAAAGACAAATAGGAAAACTACTTTGTTAAAGATGTTCTTTCAGAGTGAAAATTCCGTTTTCACCCTGTTCTAGTTGTGTCGTAGTCTGAAAAATCTGCAAAGCCTGCGAGGTATTGTGGGTTATTAATGGTAAATTCCCAAATGCAGTAATGCCCAGGGACCCTTGTTATTCGGGCAGCAGAAATAAGCAGTGGGACAACTGACGCATCTCATATCAGTTCCAGATGGAGGTTCGTGTTTCAGCAGTACACAAGCAGGCAGAGCAGAGCCACAGGCATCTGGAGAAGGTTTATGCACTGGAAGATCTGATTGAGCTACAGAGTGAAAGCGCGTCAAGTGAGGGTGCATCATATCAAACTAGGCGGAAATCACATTTCTAAGAGGTAAATCAGATTAATTTGGGTCAAATGAGGAAAGATTATTTTATTACGCTCTTCTATCCTCTAAGATTGGTCCAGGATGGAAACAGTAGGGTGGACATTAATGCACAAAGGATATGAAGAAAATTACTGCAGGAAGGATGAACATGTAGACAAACAAGCACGCTGTCAATCTGCTAGGTATTGACCGTAGTGTAACTGAGTGCCAAATTTCCTTAGGTATTTTTTTACTTTCCAATTGTACAGTATATTTTGGGACAAGAAGGGCAGAAATCGTACTGATAGCCTCGGCAGTCTGCCTGTAAGAACTACAAATGCAAACTGTCCTGCAGCAAGGTAGGTGGGCAATTTTCCCATGATCTTTTCTATTGAAATACGGTTTGTGACACAGGAATAATTTTTTTGGTTTTGAAGTGTTATCCTTTTGGATATCCTATCTGAATGAAATAAAGATATTTCAATATGATTGTCCAGAACTAAGACAGTAGTCTGTGGCTGAGAGAGAGAGAGAAATCCTCTTACAGTATAGTTCACCTCAATTACTTTGAACACTGACTGTGGGATTAATATGTCCAGATACGCTTGTCTAGACTGAGGTTAACTGTGTGTGCAACGACATTTAATTTAACAAGTAACACCAGGTCCCTGGCAGATCACTTTCTTGTTCCTCAGCCTTGTGTTTTTTTAGCTTGTGAAGGAACTCTTCAACAGAAAACAAAAAAGCGTGCGCGCACATGCACACACACACCACCACAAAACTAATGAACAAAAACCTGCCAACCCCTAAAAAAAAAAAGGAAAAAAGGGAGAGGAGAAAAGAGAGAGAGAGAAAGAAGAGAAATTGATAGTTTTAATAACTATCAGTGCATTAAAATAAAAAGTACATTTCTTCTCATGATTTCCTTCAGTATCTGTTATATTTCCTAGGCATGGTATTTGTCATGTTGGGTGATGAAATGGTCACTCAAAGAATTCCTCTCTTTTCCTTTCTTCTTTTGACTGAAGGTTTCTGAATCACAGCTTGTTTCTGTTGGCTGGAATATCACTTTCTGACCCTGCAGGTTTCAAAAGATATTGCCAAGTGAGCTAAGCCGTACCTTTCAACATTTTCCTGAATATTTTTCTGGATATTTCAGGTTTTTATCAAGTTCAGTATACACAAACGCTCATCAACGTGTCCAGTTCTTAGGAAATGCATATTACGGCTTTCCACTGGTTGTATTGGTCTGGTATAGTCTAGGTCATCAAAACATCCTGCCGCAGTTTGTGTGATGCTTTCCAAACTCAAGGAAGCAATTTTGTTAAAAAATTTGCATAAGAGAAAATTAAAAATATACAATAATGTCTCTCATAAATTATTATCCAGAGAACGTTCAAGAACTGCTCAAAAAGAAAATAAACCGTACCACCATACAATGTTAACAATACCATCTTTCTTCTGTAACTGCTCGGTGATGATGGATCAATAATTAAATGTAGTTCTTGATGCTTTATTCCAGGCTGTGGTGCATTTCCTCTTGGCTTGATCCATGGCAAACGGGGGCTGTAGAAATAAAACAGTCATCACAACATTTCTGCTCCTGGAATTTGGGAATATCCCTGAAATGCAATCTTTTCTCTTCCTCCTTTTCTTGGTGATCTACATTGTGACTGTGATTGGCAACATCCTCATTTTTGTTTTGGTGGTGGCTGATCGGCGCCTCCACAAACCCCTGTACTTCTTCCTGGGCAACTTGTCCTGCCTGGAGACCTGCTACAGCTCTACCATCCTGCCCAGGATGTTGTCCAGCTTTCTGACTGGGGACAAGAGCACGTCTATCGGCAGCTGCATCACACAATTTTATTTCTTTGGTTCCCTAGCAGTCCCTGAAAGTTTTCGCTTATCGGCGATGTCCTATGATCGGTATTTAGCAGTATGCAAACCCTTTCGCTACAGAGCTGTCATGAATAGCAGATCCTGTCTGCAGCTTGTAGCTTGGTCTTGGGTGCATGGTTTCCTTGTTATGGCCATAAGCTGCTTCCTGATTTCACAACATTCCTTCTGTGGTCCCAAGTTTATTGACCATTTCTTTTGTGATTTCACTCCAGTGATAAAACTCTTCCTGCTGTGACACCAGCCTGACTGAAACGTTGGTGTTTATCCTCTCATCAGTGTGCGCAGTACCCCCTTTCCTACTAACCCTGGTGTCCTATATGTGTATCATCACCACTGTCCTGAGAATGACTTCCACCACTGGGATGCAAAAGGCTTTTTCCACTTGCTTTTCCCACCTCATTGTTATTACAGTCTTTTATGGAAGCTTAATAATTGTTCGTGTCCTGCCAAAAACGAAGACTCTTAAGAGCACTGAATAAAGTCTCCTCAGTTTTCTACACTGTTGTGCCTCCACTGCTCAACCCCCTCACCTACAGTCTGAGAAACAGAGAGGTGAAGGACGCTCTGAGTAAAGCGGTCAAGAAATGTGAATATTTCCTGAAGGTTAGAAAGTGTTAACCATTTTCTTCCCCTAGAAGACAATGACAGAAAATAACTTAGGATATTTGAGGGAAGATTCTCCTCATGTCATTTTTAGCCCTCAGAGCCTGTGCTACTTACCCTAGACTTTTCACTGTCAAATTAGCTAATCTGACCTGCCTTAACTGCCCAAGTGAGGATGAGACAGTTTTCTCTGGAAAAGGGTCATCTCTCTTTACCAATGGTATGAGTTGCCTGGGTGACTAGTTCAGCTTTCAATGTCTAACTTGTGATACTAACTCAAATCAGCTGATTCCAATCCCACTCCTCTGAAGAGCGTCCCATTTCACTTCAAGAGAATTGTTGAGGGCAGTTGATTCTTAGATGAATAATTTACATTTTAAGAGATGCTTTTCAGATTTTTTAGGCAGCTAAAGGTAGGTCAGAGGAAGGGATCTGCTGCAGAGGGAGCAATTTAATCTTTGCTTTAGAGTAACTATACCAGGAGGATTGTAATTGTCGCAGTGCATGTGAACGCTACACGGTTGGTTGCATAGCTGTAAGTTTGCGTATTTAAAAAAACATTAAATGACACACTCAATTACTTATATGTTATAAACTCTTAGTTATATGTTATCAATTCTTAGTTACTTCTATGTTTTTAGACATTTCATATTCATATTTATTTGTAATTGTCATCTCAGCTGTTTTCAGCCATTATGTGAACTCCCTTCATAAGTTTTCTCTTCTGGACTCAACACTGATGGCAAATGTAAACACGAGTTCTACAGAGACGCAGGTGAACCGCAACCATGGAGTCAGTTCTTCGTGAATACCTTGGGATGCAAAGATGGCTGAAGGAAGAGAACTGTCTTAAACCTTTTCCCTCCGAAAGACACCCATACCTTTTCATGTCAGTAACTACAAATGCTTTTCAGCACTTAGCCTGAGATTTTAACATTCCTCTAACATTTTGTGTCTATGGTTTAGATGCCTAAGCCACAGCTTGTCACCCTACAAGTCGTTAAGAATCTATGGAGAGAAATTTACACAAACTCGTGATTTCTTTGACCTTTCTTGGCAGTTCATTGCAGGATGGGCTGACTCGGCCTTTCTAAGATCACTATTTAAAGAAATTTGCTGCAGCAGTTTTCTTTAGATGTTTAAGGAGGATGAATCGCCAGGGCAACTCCCCTCATCTATTTCATGATGCACGGAAAAATACGACCGTAGGATTCCATAAAGTTCCTTGGGGAAGTCAGTCTTTCCATGTAACAGGACCTCTGCTGATTCCTCAAAGCTGACATTTGCAAAGGCGTCAAAATTTCCACTTTGCCACAACATGTGCTTGGAATTGGTATTTAAACCCCATAAGGCTTAGGGTAGTGTTCTTCTTGAAGCTTTTTTTAGCTGGGGGCTAGGATTCATCTGAGCAAACTAGGCGCCTCCAATACAGCCTGCACTGAAGCTAGTAACCCTGAGATTCCCCTTTGAGCTGGTGAGGAGAAAGACATGTTTCATATGGCTCAGCTGACCTCTTTTAGACATTGAAGGAGCTGTCCACAAGCATAACCAAAATCACCATAAGCAACTACTGCTTTTGCAGATACCCTGGGGTATCCAAGTCAACTGCCTGAGGCTTGCAGACATAACACAGAACCTAAGGGAAACCTACAGCTGCAGGCCACCTAAGATACCATCCAGCACCTAATGGTGCTAGGCATCAATGTTTAGGAAACCGAGTGTCTCCTTAGCACCTCTTCAGGGGGTTTGTGTCATTCTGTGTGGCTTCCAGCTGTATATCCAAAAGGCTGCCTGGCTTTCGATGTACCTTTGTGTATATCTCACATCCTCTAGAAGACCCAAATTGATACTAGATGCCTGACTGTGTACACTTGAATTGTTCCTCTGTTTCTTCTTACCTGAACAGCTTGTTAGACTCCTGGAAGCGCTAATCAAAGACCACTACGTAAGATGTGAATGTTCATTATTACTTCACAGAATGAAAAACAAAGCCAAATTTATCATCATCATTGGTTATCCACGTGATTGAGGAATGAGTGGCATGTTTAACATAACAAATTCATCAATTCCGTAAGTAAGTTACTTGTACTTGTGGCGTGATCGGGTGCTCCGAGTACAGGAACAGTCCGAATCCATCACACTGAGCTTATTTATGAGGAATCTCACTTGCAAGGTCAACAGGACTTGAGTGCTCAGCACCTTTGTGGTGTATCAGTGCGAGTAGATTCCACAGGACAATTGTGGTGGCGAGTAACTGTTCCGTAGAGCTCTGCACAACAGCCTTCCACCTGCAACTGAAATAGATGGGTCCTTATTAATTATAATACGTAAAATGGACTAATTAGGTCCCTTACATGCCATGGTATGTAAAATTTGACCGTCATCCTAAATCTGGAGCTTAGGATCAAATCTAGTGAAGGAAATTCCTTCACCTCCCTTTGAACACAACACATTCACATTTCTCAGGTGAAGCTCCTTATCCCATAATCCATTTGTAGTTAAGAGATATAACCAGGCATTTCCAAGGCCCATCCTTGACTACAAAGCTGACTTTTTGATAGAATTCAGATTAAAATAGCTGAGAGAAATTTGACACTGGACTAAATGAGGAGCGAGGAATCAGTTGCCAACACAAAGGTGCCTAGCAGTATTTGCTGTGCTCGAAGGTATTCTACCTGCCTTCCAGATGCTGCTCCAGAAGTATTTAGTTCTCCAAAAAGTCCTCTGTCATATCCTCCTGCCATGTGGAAATTGTTTTCGATGCTTATCTTTAGGAAATGGAACCCAGCTCTTTGGTTGTCTGGCTCTTCAGACCCGACTGACTGCATTAGTGTCAGAGTCCAGCTTCCCTGACCAGGTTCTTTTAGATATTCCACATGAGAAGAGTTTAATGTTTGGTATAAAATTCACCTATTTGAAGATATTTGGCATTACGTGGGATTTTGATTTAGCGGAGCAGTATGGCAATGTACTGAAATCACAGCACAAGCATAATATAGCAATTGCAATATACAGTTGAATGACAATACAAACGTGATACCCATTACCAATCTTTCTATGCTCACCGGTGCGGGCTGGCGGTGGCGGCAGCAGCATCAAAGAGCCCCGATTCCTGCTGCCCTGGGAGTTGGAGTAGTCGCAGTGCCTGCCGTTTTGTCGTCGGATCCAGAGACCTTCTCTTCCCCTTGAGGGCGCTGAATAATGTTGAATAGGGCTCAGGAGGCATGGGCCAGGCCCCAGCACATTGCAGTGATTTGTGTCTCCCTAGAATTGGCAGCGTGACAGCATACTTTTCCCAAATATTCTACCATTTTTTCAGGATTCTGCACTTGTTCAGGGGTGAAGTTCCAAACTACTGGAGGGGCCCACCATCCTAGGCATCTGCCCATGCTATCCCACACACCCTGCCACTCCTAACTATCCAGCCTTGGGGCAGATCTCTGGGTAATCTTCTTAAAGGGCATATTAAGCTTAGACAAAACCAAAACAATATGCCCAAGGCGTACCAATAGAAGTATCTTAACTACCCAAGGATGGTCAAGATACTGAAAAGTTGTTGTAATGAAGGAGGAAACATCATAGAAGAAGGCAGCAAAGGTGCCATTCTGTATTTCCTCCATAAAAAAACCTCTCAGAGGAAGAAGTATACTTGCTAATTGTCTCCACAAGGTGGTACCCGAAGTACAGTAATGGCTTCAGTACAAAACCCGAATACCAGATAAAGCTCAAGGCCATTGTTTTAACAACAAATCTCCCAGGCAAAACATCACTAATCACTGTCAAGCACAGCAAACTGCAAAACCCAACAGCAATCTTTAACATATACAGCAAAAACAAGAGCATGGTGCAGATGAGATAAACTAATGTCAAGAACAGATGAATCAACATTGTGACCGGCAACTGTTAACAAACATAAATTCCTTAATACACTCTGGCTAACCTGTTATTATCTCAAATCCTTTGTGCCTCACATTGGGCGTCAAAAAAGACTGTCGTGGTTTAACCCCAGCCAGCAACTGAGCACCACACAGCTGCTCGCTCACTCCCGCCTCCCCAGTGGGATGGGGGAGAGAATCAGAAGAGCAAAAGCAAGAAAACTCATGGGTTGAGGTAAGAACAGTTTAATAATTGAAATAAAATGAAGCAAAATAGTAGTAGTAGTAGTAATAACAACAACAACAATACAAAGCAAGTGATGCATAATGCAATTTCTCGCCACGTGCCAAACGATGCCCAGCCCGTCCCCAAGCAGCGGTCCCCCCTTCCTGACCAACTCCCCCCAGTTTATATGCTGAGAATGACGTCGTATGATATGGAATAGCCCTTTGGCCAGTCTGGGCCAGCTGCCCTGGCTGTGCCCCCTCCCAGCGGTGCCCCCTCCCAGTCCCATATCTAACCACGTTACAGAGAGGTATAGCGTGGTGCATCTAAAAGGGCATGGTTGCCTGTGTTTAAGCAGCTGAATCCCACACTCTTGCTGTAGGCATAGGAAAGTCAGTGAGATGATCAGCATCACTTGCTCCCTTCCAGTGGCTGTGTGATGCCCTGCACTTCTCAGTTCAGCATTACACACTTGTACAAGACTTGCAAGAGGAAGCGTGGATATTCATCGCTCCGTGGCTACAAAGGTCCCTTGTCCCAAAATATGTCTTAAAGAGACTGGGTACTTTTGTTGATACATGTGAGTGTTGAATCCTATCTGAATTTGTTTCTGGAGCAATGTCCCTGTGTTCTCCTTGATACTGAGAACCCCCTCTGAGCTGTGTCAGCGAGGTCTTTTTCACTTGCTTTCTTCACTTCCCTGTGGTCTTTTTGGGCGTGATTCAGCTTATTTTAGGAATTCATAATGTGAGATTGTGAAGCCTCCCTTTATAGTCAGAGGAAAGAAATGATCACTTAAAGGCTGTGATTCATTTGACCATCCTTGAACCCAGATTTAAGTTCGAACAAACATGTAAATGCATGAATGTAGTGTCTATAATGAAGGTATTTCCTTGTGTGCTGGGAAATTAATCCCCCTTCCTTTTTTTTTTTTTTTTTTAGCCAAAGGTGCTAAATACAATACAATCACTCTGGAGACTGACTCATCTAATGAATGATGAATCTGGTTTCTATTTCAGGGCAATTGTGAAAGCTCTCCACCCTCCACTGGGTAGAAAGTCACCCAAACATAGGCATCTAATGCCACTTAAGATGTCTGAGGATGTCAGAGACAACCACACAGGGCAAGAAGATTAACATAAGAAACCAGTACCCTCCTGGAGATGTGGAGAGAGATGCTTGTGTCACCTCAGTCTCGGTGGGTTTGTTGGCCAGGTACGTGGGGTACAGATGCAAACATGTAAATACCTGGGGCTAAATATCGGCTACTCTAGGGAAGCCAGCCTTGCTTTCAGATGCCATATCAGCATTCTTTAGGTTTTACGTCATATGTGTCAGCTGGATGTGGACTAGAGCAACTGGTTCTTGTCTTTCTAGTAGTTAAGGGGACTACCAAACTGTTCATTTTCAACAGCCTGATGCAAACTTTAGAGGTGGGATTCCTCTGACAAGTCTAAGTGTCTAGACTACAGACCGAGTCTGTGTCAGCATCTGCTAGCTTCCTTTATAGTAAGTGGAGAGAAACAGGCACTTCAAGGTCACCTGACTAACTGTAAAGATCTAGTTTTGGGTGAGATGCATCACTCCCTGGCCCTTTCCCTGAGTTCCTAAGAAGCAAGGAGAGAATTGGAGAAATGGAGATGTCTGTATTATGACCGTCTCCATTTACTCAGATGACAGCCGTCTCAGATATCATAAAGCGTAGCTTGATGTGAATGACCTCAGTTGTTTTTTAACAGCTTGTCTAAATCTTCCTACAATCAATGTGGAAAGATGTTCTTCCAGAGGGTGACACTCTCCTAAGTAGTTTAAAATGCAGGGCATAGCATTTCAAACTTCATCAGCTGAAAAGTCACTCACCATGCCTATAAACACTCTCTGTTCCTCTAAAAAGCACTCACCAGCCTTGCTTCCCATCAGAACAAGGCCTAAGCAAAAATATGAAATAAATAACCCATTGCTAGAGCAAACAAGACCCATAAAGCTCTCATGCTCTGATTTGTAATTTCTCGGCCTCCACAGAAAAGTAGAAATAAACGGACTTTAAACATCCTAAGAGTCTTTAATCCCTTCAAGGGACATTGATGTAATTTACCTCACCTTTAGTAAGGCTTTCAACGTTGTCTCCCAAAGCGTGGACAATTAGGTTGCTAAAAGGCTGGCTGGCTGGTTGGGCTTGGAGGGTAGTAATTAACTGGTCATACTCTACCTGGAGGCTGATACCAAGTGGAGCACTGCAGGAATCTACACTCGGACCCGTCCCGTTGAACGTCTTGATCTGGAGGATGTTGCAGAACACTTTCCTGCAAAGTTTGCAGATGACACAAAACTGGGGAGACCAGTTGATAGCCTTGAAGATCAGGCTGCCATTCAGTAGGGTTTTGGCAGGCAGAAGGAATGGGGACAACAGGAGCTGCACAAAACGTAACGAGGAATAACCCGCGGCAAAAATACAGGCTGGGTACTGACGGTCTTGGAGGCAGCTGTGCAGAAAAGGGCCTGGAGACCTTGCAGACAGCAAGCTGAACACGAATCGGCAGTGTGCGCTGGTAGCAAAGAAAGCCAACAGCACTCTGGGTTGTGTTAAGAGGAGCATAGTCAGTCAATGAAAGGAAGAGATTGTCTGCCTCTAGTTGGCACTGCTTAGCCCACTTCTAGACTACTGTATCCAGTTTTGGGTCCCCAAATCAGTGAAGACATCAAGAAACTAGACTGAGTTGAGCAGAGTGCCACCAGGAAGATCAGGGAGTTGGAGTGCATGTGCTTTGAGGAGAAACTGAGGGAACTGGGAATGTTCAGCCTGGAGAGGAGAAGCCTAATAGTAGCTTTGCAGTACCCAGAGAGTTGCCATGGAGAAAATACAGGCAGGTTCTTTGCAGTGGTGCATGGTGGGAGGATGAAAGACAATGAGCATACGTTGAAATAAAAGAGGTTCTGACTGACTTCAAGGAAATCTTTTCAGCCTGTGGAGACTGAAGCTTTGGAGCAGGTTTCCCAGAGAGGCTGTGCAAATCTCCATCCTTTGAGAGTTTTAAGTTGCAACTGGACAAAGTCCTGAGTGACCAGATCTTATAGCTGACCCCACTTTGAGCAGGCAGCTGGACTAGAACTCCTAGAGGTCCTTTCCAACACTCATTATCCTGTGGTGCTGTAGAAGTTTTATAGGAAATTAGCCTTAGCTAGTTTGCAAATGACTGGTTGGAGAAAAGCATGATATTTAAAGAGACAGATTTTAATTTTACTGTTAATGGTGTTAACTGGGAGGACTGCTATTGACTTCTGAATATAAACATAATCATTTTTAACTGGTGTAAATTCATACTGGTGGGAGAATTTTCTATAAATTATTTTCAAAGAGAAAATGCCACCAGACTTCTAGTATTAGGCAGAAAATCTTCATTAAGTCATGGTCATAACAAAAAGCTGAACGCTTTTGTTTTCATAGAATCCTAGAATGCTTTGGGATGGAAGGCACCTCTAAAGGTCATCTAGTCCACCCCCCCTGAAATTGGCAGGGACATCTACAACCAGATCAGGTTGCTCAGAGCCCCATCTAGCCTGGCCTTGAATGTTTCCAGGGATGGGGCGTCTACCACCTCTCTGGGCAACCCAGTCCAGTGTTTCACCCCCCACATTTTTGAAAATTTCTTCCTTATATCTAGTCTGAATCTACCCTCTTTTAGTTTAAAACCATTGCGCCTTGTCCTATTGCAACAGGCCCTGCTAAAAAGTCTGTCCCCATCTTTCTTGTGTCCAGAGGAGGGCAATGAAGTTGGTGAAGGGTCTAGAGCACGTCTTATGAGGAGCGGCTGAGGGAACTGGGGTTGTTTAGCCTGGAGAAGAGGAGGCTGAGGGGAGACCTTCTTGCTCTCTACAGCTACCTGAAAGGAGGTTGTAGCGAGGTGGGGGTCGGTCTCTTCTCCCTAGTAATGAGTGATAGAACGAGAGGAAACGGCCTCAAGCTGCGCCAGGGGAGGTTTAGGTTAGATATTAGGAAAAACTTCTTCACCGAGAGGGTGGTCAAGCATTGGAACGGGCTGCCCAGGGAAGTGGTGGAGTTCCCATCCCTAAGAGGTATTTAAAGAACGGATAGATACGGTGCTTGAAGACATGGTATAGATGGACTTGGCAGTGATAGGTTGACGGTTGGACTCGATGATCCTAAGGGTCTTTTCCAACCTTGTCGATTCTATGATTCTATGATTCTATGATTCTTATAAGCCCCATTTAAGTATTGAAAGGCCGCAATAATGTTTCCCCGCAGCCTTCTCTTCTCCAGGATGAACAACCCGAGCTCTTTCAGCCTTTCTTCACAGGAGAGGTGTTCCAGTCCTCAGATCATTTCACGGCCCTCCTCTGGACCCGCTCCAACAGGTCCATGTCTTTCCTGGACTGAGGACTCCAGAGCTGGATGCAGTACCCCAGGTGGGGGTCTCACTAGAGCGGAGTAGAGGGGCAGACTCACCTCCCTCGACCTCCTGGCCACGATGCTTTTGATGCAGCCCAGGATACGGTTGGCTTTCTGGGCTGCGAGAGCACATTGCCGGATCATGTCCAGCTTTTCATCTCTCAGTACCCCCAAGTCCTTCTCCTCAGGGCTGCTCTCAATCCCTTCATCCCACAGCCTGTATTGATACCAGGGATTGCCCCGACCCAGGTGCAGGACCTTGCACTTTGTCTTGTTGAACCTCATGAGGTTCACACAGGCCCGCTTCTTGAATTTGTCCAGGTCCCTCTGGATGGCATCCCATCCCTCAGGCGTGTCGACTGCACCACTCAGCTCGGTGTCATCTGCAAACTTGCTGAGGGTGCACTTGATCCCGCTGTCTATGTCATTGATGAAGATATTAAACAGTACTGGTACCCACTACGGACCCCTGAGGGACACCACTCGTCACTGATCTCCATCTGGACATTGAGCAGTTGACCACGACCCTCTGGATGTGACCATCCAGCCAATTCCTCAGCCACCGAACAGCCCATCCGTCAAATCCATCTCTCTCCAATTCAGAGAGAAGGATGCTGTGGGGGACCGTGTCAAAGGCCTTACACAAGTCCAGATAGATGACATCCGTAGGTCTTCCCTTCTCCACCAATGCAATCACTAAGTTGATCAGGCAAGACTTGCCCTTGGTGAAGCCATGCTGGCTGTCTCGAGTCACCTCCCTGTCCTCCGCATGCCTTAGCATAGCTTCTCGGAGGCTCTGTTCCATGATCTTCCCAGGCACAGAGGGGAGGCTGACAGGTCGGTAGTGCCCAGGGTCCTCCTTTTTACCCTCTTGGTTTTGGGGAAAAAGCTCCTAGGTAACCAATTTCCTTGTGGCACGTTTCATCTCTTTGTTTCTCATGCTGTTAATGATTGGATTCATCACTGGAGGAAGAACTGAACAGAGAACATTCACAGTGAGCTTCAGAACTCATGGAGTGGGGGCGATGTGGGTATGACAGACAACGATCCTAGTGGAAATGAACAAGAAGATCACACTGAGATGAGCAAGGCACGTGACGTAGGCTTTGTGCCGGCCACGCTGAGGGAATTTCATGCTGAGGAACGTGTTGCTGATGTTCAGAGGGAACCTCCTGTGTTTCAGTTTGTGCCCATTGCCTCTTGTCCTGTCACGGGGCACCACTGACTAGAGTCTGACTCTGTCTTTTACATTCTCTCCCACCAGCTGTTTATGCACATTGATAAGATCCCCTCTGAGCCTTCTCTTCTCCAGGCTAAGCGATCCCAGCTCTCTCAGCCTTTCCTCACAGATGATGAAGGCTGCTCCAGTCCTTTGTAACTTCCATGGCCCTTCATTGGATTCTCTTTGTGTCACATGCCTATGTCTCTCTTGTACTGGGGAGCCCAGAACTGGACGCAGTACTCCAGGTGTGGCCTCACCAGTGCTGATGTCTACACTGTAAGGTCTATCTACACAGACAAAAGCATCAGTTCCAGAGAGCAATATCTGGCTAGCCCTTGGGTACTCAGTGGCATGTTTCTACAGTCTCTAAACTCTTCTGCAGTAGTCTGGCCAGGCAAATGTCATTTGCTAAAACACAGACACCTGGAGCCATTTGAGATGGCCATGGTTAACGGCATGGAGCTGGCACGTACATCGCAGGATTCAGAGTACAATTGTATCCATACAGAGCAGCAGCTGAAGGTGAGGCAGGACACTCCCCGTGTCTAAAATGCCACAAGAAGCTCCATAGTTCAATGCTCCCTGTCCATCTCAAGGTCATTGGGAGCGCCAAAAATGGTGACAGCAAATCAGAAAATGGCAGTGCAGTTGGAATGGACTACTCATCAACAAGGTATTCCCTACCCAATCCTATAACTAGGGACACTTAAGAACATTGGGGGATACCCAGAGTTCCAGAAAGACTTTGGGAAGGAACGCTACAACTCTGCATCAGGAATCAGGACCATCTCTCCAACACCCAGAGAACCTAAGAGTACCAGAGAGAACCCAGTTGCCTTCAGCAGGAATCCTTTTCCATCTCATAAGTACTGAGTGAGGCACAATCCCAAGGTTCTTTCCAGCAAAGACACTGCAGTGTCTTTGGTAGCATTTAGCAGTGGATAAGGACATCCAAACGCGCACATTTTGTGAGAGAATCTCCGTGGCAGCCACGGAATCTGAATTCACAGTGTCATCAGTGGGGATTTAGTCACTGCCATGGCTGAGTTGAGAGAACACTTCATCCAGCCAGATATTGTCTGCTTGGCCAGCGCTGAACAAGTCTCAGCTGCAGTGGCTGTGTTTGGAAGCTCTCCCATGAGCAGCAGGGGAGTTTAGGCATCCACACCACATTAGGCATACCTAGAGTGCCATTTTAGTCCCTAAACATAGGTCTTGCACGATATTTTAGGGTATGGAAGACATCTGCATGGGGCTGGCAGCTGTGACATATGATCTAGAGGAAACGTGCCCTTCTGGAGTGGTAGCTGTAGGCCAAATGGGACAGCCATAGGCATTAAAATGTCATCAGATGACTCTCTTCAGGAACCTATGTTGCTCCCAGCCTGGTGGTTGAACAGCTTAACTACTAACAAGCTTGTTGGTTCTGCTCTCAGAATTTTCTTCATCTGAAAGAGAATACTGACTTTGAAAAGGCAGAGTTGAAACTAGCTAATCCACTCTGGAGAGAAACAGATGTAGAGTCAGGGGACACGAAATGATGTCAAAGCAAGAGCTGGCCACTCTTCAGGATCCTAGGACACAGCCAAGAAACTCTTGAAGAAGTGCTGGAAACAACACCAATGAAGGTGACCATTCGGTGCTCTTACTCTCATCTTTAAGGATAAGGCAAGTAAATGAATCAAGGTCTTTTATTACTCCCATCGGGGATCCGTATTTTGTTGTCTGCCTGCTTCCAAACTGCTGCTTTCACCAGCCCCACAAGACACTGTCTCTGACAGTTTTTTCAGCCTCATCTCTAATCCTTTGCTGCCATCTGAAGGCCAACAAGATTCAAAAACGTTTCCCTGGTACTGCCGGAATCCTTTGCTTTTTCTCTTGCTTTCCTGTCTTGCCCACTGCATTTTGAAGAGCCAGGTTTTCACTTGTGTAAATCGGCGTAATCCAGGCATGTCTAAATGATAGCCCTAGGACCAGGGTGAAAAAGAATTCTGCTCGGAAGTTGCCGCTGCAGTGGTAATTCCACACTCCTAGGTGCTGGAACACAGGGGTCTGCACTCCTAAACTGTCAGCATGGTCCTGGGACTGGTAAGCAGTCCAGGGAAACTCCCAGGAACAAGTCAGAATTTAGCATGAGCTAAAGTCTACTCCCAGCAGGCAATTTGGGTGGGGCATCTCAATTTTGGTGGCTAGGAGAGTTTTGTAGAGTGCATGTGGCCAGACTATGTCAGCTGGCCTCTGTGCCAGAAAACAGGCCCTAGCACATCCAATTTACTTTAAAAAATATATAGCTTGAGTGATTTAGAATGGTGATGGCTGAAAGGGAACCCCTCAGTGCTGAAACAATCTCAGCTAAGGTGGAGAAGCAATTCACATTCCTAAGCATAGGAAGTTCGTCCTCCCTATGTGACCTCCAGCCACTTCTCCAGAAAGTGGCTTCTGGAGGCCTTGCATCATGACTGAAAGCCCCATACACAGGCTTGAGAAACCTTAGCCTGTCTAAATCTGTACTAAACTCGTATGTTTTGACACCTGAATGGTTCCCTGAATGTCTCACCTGAACTCACTGCCTAAACTGGGGAGAAATATGAACCCCCAGCGTCTTTCCAGACAGCTGATCCAACTAGAGATACGGACACTCTAATATGTAACAGGAAGGTGGCGCTCGTGGAGCTGAGGAAACCTGGCAGGTCTTTGTGAACAGCATCCTCCCCCAGTGCAAGAACAGTCCATCCTGATACTCTGGAAAGCAAGTAGGCCTACCAGGAGATCGGTTTGCCTCTGCAGGGAGCTCATGACAGAGCTCCAGTGCAACCAGGTGGCACGCAGGCTACAAAGTAAGGTTGAGAAACATTGCCAGGCCATGTAGAAACCGTGTTAGGAAAGCCAGTGCTCACCTCAAGTTCGGCTTTGCAAGGGATGTCAAGGGCACAAGAAGAACTTCTGTTGTGACATTAGTTGTAAAAGGATGAACAAGGAAAATGCGGGAAACTGTGTTTCAACAATTAGGATATGCGTACAGGCAACCAGCAGTGTCTGAATTTGCAAGACTTTCTGCGGTAGTGATGGAGAACTGTAGAGGGAGCCAACTGATGTGATTTTGTTCCTGTTGTGTGTGGTTATGGTCCCCGGAACAAACAAGCTGGAGAGTCCCACCACAACACAGAGGGAACCTGTGGATTTATTGGAGCTCAGGAGTGAATGCAGTTTGCCTCATTGTGGACACTCGGAACTTGGACTTTGGGAACGGAGTGAAAACTTACATGATTCACACCCTGGTTGCACCCCATGCATCTAGAGGGACTCTGGAATGTGACAAGTAAAGGTCAGCCACAGTGCAGCTACAAACAACGCTGCAAATCTAGGCACGTAGCAGAGAAAAGGGTGCCTGATGAGTATAGTGGCAGGGAATGTCTCAAGGACATGTGGAAGGAGCTGTCTTCTGGAGGTGTTCCTCTCTCTCCAGGGCTATAGCTAGAGTCAACATGACTACTTCAGCCTTACATATCATCTTTGTTGTCCTATAGGTTGAAAAGATAGATAATTCTTTGTCCGGTTCTTGTGGTCTAGTTGCGACCATTACAGCAGCCAGGATGGAATGAACTCTGTTTAGCTTCTGGAATTCATGCAAATGGTTATACCCATCTTTGGGTTGCCTAATACAGCTGTACAGAGCTCAGTTCAGCTGTCCAAACATTTGAGGTGCCCTGCAGTACTTGGACATTCTCCTCAGGCCACTAAATCTGGTGTAGAAACTATAAGAAAACCACACTCTTCTGAACAGGCAGTTGGATGCCAGGTGGGGTACTCCAGGGCATCTCTGACTATTTGCAAGCGCGCATTCTGCTTTTGTTATGAGGGAGACTTGAGGTTTCACGCCAAGAGAGTGAACAAATGCTGATTCAGCAATGGTGACAGGGGATTCTGTGTGCGTGTAGTCTGTGAGTGGCAGGGAGCAGAACTTGGGAAGCAGAGGGGCAGTGCCAAAGGGTCCTTTGCTCAGTCTGTTTTATCTCCACTGTAACAAGGAGATAATGAACATTGCTGGAATTTGTTCTTACACCAGTCATGAGGTAGGCTATTTTCTTCCTAGTAGCTGGTATAGTGCTGTGGTTTGGATTTAGGATGAGAACAGTGTTGATAACACACTGATGTTTTAGTTGTGGCTAAGTAGTGCTTGCGCTTGTCAAGGACTTTTCAGCTTCCCATGCTCTGCCAGGTGCACAAGAAGCTGGGAGGGAGCACAACCAGGACAGCTGACCCAAACTGGCCAAAGGGCTATCCCATACCATGCGACGTCATTCTCAGCGTATAAGCTGGGGGAGTTGGCCGGGGGAGGGACCGCTGCTCAGGAACTGGCTGGGCATCGTTTGGCACGTGGTGAGCAATTGCATTGTGCATCTCTTGTTTTGTATATTCTTTCATCTTCATCATCATCGTCGTCGTCGTCATCATCATCATCATCATCATTATTATTTCCCCTCTTTTTCTGTCCTATTAAACTGTCTTTATCTCAACCCGTGAATTCTACTTTGTTTTCTTTTTTTTTTTTCCCCTGATTCTCTCCCCCATCCCACTGGGGAGAGGAGGGAGGGAGCGAATGGCTGTGTGGTGTTCGGCTGCTTGCCAGGTTAAACCACAACACTTTCTGAGCTGTTCACAGACATCAAAGTCTGTGAGTTTCTGCTCTAATGAGACCTGGTGGGAACACATTGTCCAACTATGTTTCTGGTCTCGCATGACACACGGGGCTCCATTAAAACTGCAAGTGACTTTTCTTTCTGCTTCTGCCTGTCATTTCTTCAAGGCCCCTTGCCAGATTTTGCCACAGCTACAAAGTAACAGGGAGGTAGCACCACATTCCTCAAGGGGCTCATTAAAATGCTGGCAGCGATAATGAGCTCTGCCTTTGGTCTTTTGCCACTCCCTGTAGAGCTGTAAGCATTGAGTAGCTAATGAGGGAGCACTCAGCTGTGTTTCAATTAATATGTACAGCATAATTTTCATTTTTTATTTTAATTATGTATGAGAAGAAGAATGGAAATGAAGAAATATTGACAGGAAATTAGTCTGGCTTATATGGGAAACAGGCAGAGAGAAGAAAAACATCGTTGTGATCAAGCAACAAGTGACAACAGCCAACCTTTGATGCATGTGCAAGCAGTAAGACAGTTCTTATTGCAGTCTGTTCTCTTGTCACCGCCACCCACAGCAGTGTCAAAGGCTCTGTTTGCACAGCCTTTGTCTGCTCTAATTAGCACTGTCCTTACCTGTTGTACTAACTATGCACAGAAACAGGAGGAATTTTCATCACCATTGCAAAAGAATTTCAAGGCCTTTTTTAATGAAAGAAAGAAAAAAATCTTAATTTAAACAAAGTCATCTCTTTTACTCTGCCCCCCCTGAGCTCCAGTTTCCTCAGGACATGAACCCTGAAAAGAGCTGGCTCAATGGAGAGATGGGCAGGAAACAGAAATTTTCAGGGGCAATCAGACTAAGGAATATGTAAACAATAGAATGAACAGGAATAAGTTAAGAAAAACTGAATGCACATGCCAAAGAGAATGCCATTGGCTTGCCAGATAATTTAGCAGGTGTGTATCGACTTGACTGGTTCAGGAATTACAGAGTTAATGAGGCAGAGCTACAGATAGGAGCATTTGCTTGGGATGGCTTTTTTTCTCTAAAGTTAACACCATTTTTCAACATTTCCATGATGGGAGCATAAGAAGTCATAACAAAGAAATTCCAGGTGTGAACAATGGATTCCGCTGGAAGAGAGGGATGAATGTTTTGGAAATGTCAAAGTAATTGTTGGAACAGTTCAACTGAAGTTCATATACTATTTCTAGCCAAAAGAACCATCGTCAGCAGAACAAAACAAAAATATAATCGCGAGCAAAACAATAGACAGATGGGAAAGAGGTAAATAGCAACACTTCTTACAGCTAAAAAGGTATGGATTGTTAAAAAAATCTTTTGAGGGCGTGCAGTAGTGTTTCCTTCTGAAGTTTACTGCTTTTCTCTTGCTTTTATTATTAAAGCGTTCATAACATTTTGCTTTTGGATATCAGTACTTATTTCAAGGATGGACTTAAGTAGCTTCCTTCCCCAAGCCTTGCATGTTCTGACCTTCCTAGAAAAGAGCACAAGACTCCAGTCGATGTTCTCAGCAGACTGACTTTTGAGAGAGCCTACGTAGGCAGCTTGGACTTGAGGGTGTATTTTGAGTGAACTTAGTGGATTTAGCTGAAACCCACCAAAAGCCTTTCTTAGAGTGCTTCCATAATACAAGAGCCTGTTGTAATTTCAGTATAGCCAGTCATTTGCAAAGTCCTGCAGCTGGGACAAAATAAGCCCCGTCCAGAGGACAGGCTGGAGGCCTGGTGAACAAGGTGTTGAACCTGTCTCAGCAGTGTGCACTTCAGATGCAAAATAATTAGAAACGGCTTGCTTTATGCTGACATGCCTCTTGTCGATTGTTGGGGGAGAACCAGGGAAGATGTATTTTCCATTTTCTGTATTCGTTCTCTGGTTTGGTTTTGGACCCAATGCTCGTTTCTTAGGGCCTACACGGATGTCTTTGACAGGCACAATGTTTAAACTGCATTTGGGGACCTACAGCATAAGACATCTGTAAGCACATTTCCCCATAGTCATTGGAGGTCCAGCTAATACAGCCACTGAGCTGCAGGCATGGTTGTCTGAGTGGCAGGTAGATTGCTACTTCAGAGAGAGCTGTCTAGGTTCTACATGAGGCTTTGGTTTCCTACGGAGAGGTGCCTGATATCCTTTGTGATGCCTCAGGATACCTGAAGACAACCCAGTGGGGCTGGGCCAGAAGGAGCAGAGAGAGGGCTTTTGTCCTTCTGGCGTGACGCATAGAGGCCCACTTGGCTATCCCAAGGCAAGTCCAGTGATGATAGATGCCTAAATTTTGGCACCTGACTCGTTCTCCTAGTGCAACCCAGATTTCTGTCTTGTCAATGGCCAGCATGGTTAATACCAATCCTTTTCCTGTTGTGCAGGAAACCAGGTTGTGTTCATACAGCTGAAGAAGCGGAGAAACTTCAGCTCCAACACCTCTGTTGCACTCACTTTTCCCAGTGTTCCCTCAGCCTCATTTCTGTCTTTGTAAATAGAAAAGATGCCCGGTCATGTTCTTCTCCCTGAAAATCAATGACTAAAGATAACCTGCTGTGGTGGACTTCTCCCAGCACAGGCAGTGGCAGTGTCTACCTTACTGGTTTGCTTTGGGGTAGGGGTATGATTCAGGAGAGAATCTCTAAATTGTCCTCTCTAGCTGTATTATTTCAGCTTATGGAACAGCTTGGATGGACATGAACTGTTTCACTTTGTACGAACGCTTCGTGCATTCCCTTTGTACAGTGGCATCTCCTCTCCAGTAGCTGAGCACACACTGGTTTGGCCTACCCCCCTACTCCTATTGTACTACATGGGCTCTCACTGTAGCAGAGCTAATAGCTGCTTCAACCTGATAAAGTAGTTCCCAGGAAGGAATGACTTCCACCCCCTAAGACATGGATGGTGGGACATCCCACCACTGTGTAGCATTTGTTTGAGCATCTACTTTGAATGTCACACGGTGCATCTGTGGCCCTAAATTTATGCGTGTGCCTGTGTAGGGCCTTCCCCCCCATCCCCCTGCCCCCCGTTCAAAAATCCTCAACTATTATGAGGGCTATGCTTAGTCACCAAAAAACCCAAAACCAAACCAAACAAAACCAGGAGAAAACTTCCATGACACGGAGCTGAGGGTTTGCATTGCAGCACTGAGAGTATTGCTTGAGAGCCATTGCAGGTGTTTGACACTGCAGAGCTTACCTAGGTAGTGTTGAGTGGCTGTGTAGAGCAGAAAGAACAAAGCCTGTTCCAGTCTTACTCACGGTGCCTCTTGAAAGGGATTCCTGGAGTGATCTACTCTACAAAAGTGTTTGTTTCACTCCAGATGGAGACAAGTAATTAACAGTCAGTTCTACCCTGTGGACATTCAGAGGACCAGGTGCCAAGGGTGAACAGAAGAGTTATGTGACAGCACTGAAGAAAACCAATTTCTTTCTGGGAAAGACAAACCCCAGGAGACTTTGCAGGGAAGAATCTATTTTCACCAAAATGGGGACAAAACATATTTTCCTTTCCTAGTTCTTTTAGTCAGAAAAAGCCCAATGCTTAGCTTCCATTTGCTGATGAAGACACCCCAATGGAGATGTCTTCATGCGTTCAACATATCTGCTGTTACTCCATAGTCAGTGAAGAAGTCTTCATTACAGGGGACAACATGATTCAGCTGTGTAGTCAGCATAGGGAAGAACCAGCTGAAGACGAGGATAATTAACTATAGGTATCCAAAGGAAGATATAATTTGGGTGTTTAAATCTCTACTGCTATCCCTGCCGGTCCAGTCAATACAGTCACAGGAATTAAACCAGCTATGGTTTATATGATTATGGAATCAAGTTACCGAGCAAGGCAAGGCTTCAGTCTGACCTTCTGTGGATGTTCTTGGCTGGGACTCCCTAGCTGACCTGAGGAGAGATGAACAGAGCTATGCCTGGGCACCCAAATCCTGGCATTTATTTGTGAGTCAGGCATCCAACGGTCAGAACAATCAGTGGAGCCAAAGAAATTATTCAGCTGATCAAATTTAGCTCTCCTTGCTATGGGGACCTGAATGTCTCTCTCAAGTCCTTTCATTTTCTTGCTCTCCAGTGAGTATATTTGAAGTGTAGAGGCATAACGCCCATGGAGACAGCAAGATTACAAAACCCAGCTGCAAGTGAGATGCATCCTTAAAGTCACGAAATGATCTGTACACATGAAATGAATGAACAAAATCATAATGTACCTTGCAGCAAAGAAGGCTAATGGTGTCTTGGAGATGTTCCACAGAGTGGCAAGAACTCTCAGTCCCCAGGTGTAAGAAATCAGGAAAGGAAGGCAAGAGACTGGCATGGATGAGCTGAGACCTGCTGGTCAAACTAAAGGGCAAGAAGGAAATGCACAGGCAGTGGAAGAAGGGAGAGGTATCACGGGAAGAGTGTAGGCACGCTGCCCCTTTGTGTAGGGATGGGGTCAGGAAGGCCAAGGCACGGCTGGAGCTGAACTTGGCAAGGGATGCAAAGAATAATAAGAGCTTCTACAGGTATGTCAGCCAGAAAAGGAAAGTCAAAGAAAGCGTATCCCGCCCTGATGAACACGACAGGCAGACTGGTAACAATGGACGAGGAGAAGGCTGAGGTACTCGACAACTTTTTTGCCTCAGTCTTCACTGGCAACCTCTCTTCTCACACCTCTCGAGTGCATGGACTGCAAGACAGGGACTGGGGGAGCAAAGTCCTTCCCACTGTAAGAGATCAGGTTCGTGACCACCTGAGGAGTCGGAATGTACATAAGTCTATGGGACCTGACGAGATGCATCTGAGTCCTGAGGGAATTGTCTGATGTAGTTGCCACGCCACTCTCCATGATATTTGAAAAGCCATGGCAGTCAGGTGAAGTCCCTGGTGACTGGAAAAAGGGAAACATTGCACGCATTTTTAAAAAGGGTAGAAAGGAGGACCCTGGGCACTACCGACCTGTCAGCCTCCCCTCTGTGCCTGGGAAGATCATGGAACAGAGCCTCCGAGAAGCTATGCTAAGGCATGCGGAGGACAGGGAGGTGATTCGAGACAGCCAGCATGGCTTCACCAAGGGCAAGTCTTGCCTGATCAACTTAGTGGCTTCCTATGATGGAGTGATTGCATTGGTGGAGAAGGGAAGACCTACGGATGTCATCTATCTGGACTTGTGTAAGGCCTTTGACACGGTCCCCCACAGCATCCTTCTCTCTGAATTGGAGAGAGATGGATTTGACGGATGGGCTGTTCGGTGGCTGAGGAATTGGCTGGATGGTCACATCCAGAGGGTCGTGGTCAACTGCTCAATGTCCAGATGGAGATCAGTGACGAGTGGTGTCCCTCAGGGGTCCGTAGTGGGTACCAGTACTGTTTAATATCTTCATCAATGACATAGACAGCGGGATCAAGTGCACTCTCAGCAAGTTTGCAGATGACACCAAGCTGAGTGGTGCAGTCGACACGCCTGAGGGATGGGATGCCATCCAGAGGGACCTGGACAAACTCAAGAAGCGGGCCCATGTGTACCTCATGAGGTTCAACAAGACAAAGTGCAAGGTCCTGCACCTGGGTCGGGGCAATCCCTGGTATCAATACAGGCTGTGGGATGAAGGGATTGAGAGCAGCCCTGTGGAGAAGGACTTGGGGGTACTGAGAGATGAAAAGCTGGACGTGAGCCAGCAACGTGCTCTTGCAGCCCAGAAAGCCAACCGTATCCTGAGCTGCATCAAAAGCATCGTGGCCAGGAGGTCGAGGGAGGTGAGTCTGCCCCTCTACTCTGCTCTAGTGAGACCCCCACCTAGAGTACTGCATCCAGCTCTGGAGTCCTCAGTCCAGGAAAGACATGGACCTGTTGGAGCAGGTCCAGAGGAGGGCCGTGAAATGATCTGAGGACTGGAACACCTCTCCTGTGAAGAAAGGCTGAAAGAGCTTGGGTTGTTCATCCTGGAGAAGAGAAGGCTGTGGGGAGAGCTTATTGCAGCCTTCCAGTACTTAAAGGGGGCTTATAAGAAAGATGGGGACAGGGGCCGGGCCTGTTGCAATAGGACAAAGGGTAATGGTCTCAAAGTAAAAGAGGATAGATTTAGACTAGGTATAGGGAAGAAATTTTTGACGATGAGGAGGGTGAAACACTGGACCGGGTTGCCCAGAGAGGTGGTAGGTGCCCCATCCCTGGAAACATTCAAGGTCAGGTTGGACAGGGCTCTGAGCAACCTGCTCTGGTTGAAGATGTCCCGGGGATGGACCTGATGACCTTTAGAGGTGCCTTCCATCCCAAAGCATTCTGTGATTCTATGAGTCTTTCCAGGAGGTTGAGGGAC
Organism: Nipponia nippon; assembly: GCF_047370975.1. Taxonomy (NCBI): domain Eukaryota; kingdom Metazoa; phylum Chordata; class Aves; order Pelecaniformes; family Threskiornithidae; genus Nipponia; species Nipponia nippon. The sequence continues at coordinate 48,874 of NW_028262373.1, forward strand.
GTGATCCTTCTCCTCTACGAAGCACTGGTGAGGCCACACCTGGAGCACTGTGGGCAGTTCTGGTCTCCCCAGTGAAAGAGAGACATAGACATGCTGGCGAGAGCCCAACAAAGCGGCACAGAGATGATGAAGGGACTGGAACATCTCTCCTCTGAGGAACGGCTGAGAGAGCTGTGACTGTTGACCCTGGAGAAGAGAAGGCTCTGGTGGAATCTTATCCATGTATATAAATACCTGAAGGTAGGGTGTAAAGGGGCCACAGGTTCTTTTCAGTGGCGTCCAGTGACAGGACAAGAGGCAATGGGCACAAACTGAAACACGAGAGTCTGAACATGAGGAAACACGTTTTACTGTGACGTTGACCGAGCACCGGTACAGGTTTCCCAGAGAGGTTGTGGAGTCTCCGTGTTTGGACGTATTCAAAAACCATGTGGAACTGGTCCTGAGCAACTGGCTGTAGCTGGCCCTGCTTGAGCAGGGGGGCTTGGATCAGATGACCACTGGAGGTCCCTTCCCACCTCAACCATTCTGCGATTCTATGATTCTAGGATATTGTCAGTGTGCAACACAGAGTAGAAAACAGCTGTAATCCATGCTCTGGCAACCATCTGCATGCAAGGTTTCCTGTTCATGACTCACAGTTCAGTGGTTTGCAGCTAGTGACCTGACAGTCGTAGAGCATCACGGTGAGAAAGGCTAAGCTGGTTGCAGCACAAAACCCAAAGATTTGGGTGGTACAACCAGAGTAGGAAATGGAAGCGGTTTTCAGCAGGGTGGCCTCCGTGAGAAGAGACCAGGGGCTGCCTTCATGCTGCCCTCATGCTAGACAAAGGCAGTTCCAGCCAGCTTGACAATGGACCCACCTCAGACCAGGGTTGAGCCAATCAGTGAAGCTGGTGGCACCTCTCTGAAAAAATATTTCTAGAAGGGCAAAAAGCTGCATGGCAGTGAGGAGTGAGGAAAAACAAAGCGTGAGAAACAATCCTGTGAACACCAAGGTCAGAGAAGGAGAGGGAGGTGCTCCAGGTGCCAGATCAGATATTCCCCTGCTGTCCATGGGAGAGACCACGGTGGAGCAGGTATTTCCCTGCAGTCTGTGGAGAGGACCACGCTGGAACAGATATCCACACTGCAGACCGTGGAGGAGACCACGGTGGAGCAGGTGGATATGCCTTGAAGGAACTGTGGCCTGCGGAGAGCCCGCGCTGGAGCATGTTTATCCTGAAGGACTGCAGCCCATTTGAGCAGCCCCATGCTGGAGCAGGGAGAAGTGTGAGGAGGAAGGAGTGGCAGAAACAAAATGTTCCAAACTGACCACAACCTCCATTCCCCATCCCCGCTGTGCCTCTTGGAGTTGGGTAGGAGGTAGAGAAGTCAGGAGTGAAGGAGTGAATTTGAGCCTGGGAAGAAAAGGGTGGTGGGCAGAAGGTGGTTTTTGTCTTTGTTTCTTATCATTCTATTCTATTTTAATCGGCAACAAATTACATTAATTGTTTCAAAGTCAAGTCTGGTTTGCCCGTGACTGTAATTGGTAAGAGATCGGGTCTTTATCTTGACCCATCAGCTCTTCCAACGTCTTTTTGTTTCTTGCAAAATAGAAGTCTTACTGATTTGTCAGAAGGGAAAGATGAAACCAAAGGGAACTAAGGAAATTAACAACAAAAGATCACAGGAAACTGTAGGTCATTGGAGGGAAAATGAGTTAAGGGAAAAAAAAAAGGTAGAATGAGAGATTTTTGGTGCTCTGTGAATGAAGTAACTGACAACAGGGCAAACTGCTCAACGGATAGCAAGAGAACTAACGATACTATTACTAAAGACTACTGATATGTGTATCAGTAACAAACAATTTGTATCAGTAACACATCAGTATCTGCAACAAGATAGGACAAATTTATTTTAGGTATGCATTAGGACATTGTATGCAATTGCTATCCCTGAAGAGCAAACCTTTAGCATCAATATTTTTGTGTATTTAAAGCTGTTAAACGATATACTGTTTTATAGTGTGCACACATAAAATTACCTTTGAATATGCTTATGCCAGAGAGAGACTCTCACAAGTTAATTTACTGAAATAATCCATTTTCATGGTACTGTGAAATGTCTATTAATGCAGCTGGCTTATTAGGAAAGCTAAAGAATCACAGCTCAAGACCTGAGCAGAATGACATGGTGAATGAACCATGGAAGCAGGGGTAAGATGGCGTTTAGCCACAAACACTGCCACTAAGAAGAGCTTAGGTCTTCTGGTGCCTGCAGCCAGCTAAGTAGGGGTGTAAGCAGAGACTTGGCCTGATACCAGACTCTAATATTAAACAAATAGAGTGGCAGTGCTGATGGTCAGAAGACAGCAGGCCATCAGGGGAGAGAGCTGCAATGCTGTGTCTGCAGACCCTGCTGTAAGCCCCCACCCTAGTCAGGAGTCAGCTACCAGTGTATCAAGGATCTAAGGCACAGCTGTGCTATGGCACAGCTGTGTAATCATCACTCAGACAGCTACAAAAGATCCATGAGGCAGTCTATGGAGAAGAAAGGAGTACTGTCTGATTATGGGCAGAAGTGGAGTTGTGGAGATGTGATCATTGCTAACTCAAGGACTCAAAACCACACAAAAACCACACAAAAGTTCTAAAATCTAAAGAAGAAGGAGGGATGCAAGTCAGGCTAGTCAGGGGCTGATCAGGAATCGTTCCTTCCGGCCCTTTCACCATCTTTGTTGCCCTCCTCTGGAGGCATTCAAGTACCTTCACATCCTTTTTACATTGTGGGGCCCAGAACCGCGCACAGTACTCAAGGTGAGGCCGCACCAACGCTCAGTACAGCGGGATAATCCCCTCTTTTGACCAGCTGGTTATACTGTGTTTGATGCACCCCAGGATGTGTTTTGCCCTCTTGGCTGCCAGGGCACACTGCTGACTCCTGTTGAGCCCGCTGCCACCCAGCGCCCCCGGATCCCTTTCTGCAGGGCTGCTCTCCAGCCACTCCTCTCCCAAGTGGTACTTGTGTCCAGCGTTACTCCATCCCTGGTGCAGAATCTGTCATTTGTTCTTGTTAAATTTCGTGCCATTGATTACTGCCCAGGGCTCCAATCTCTCTAGGTCCCTCTGCAAGGCCTTTTAGCCCTCGAGACAGTCAATAGCACCTCCCAGTTTAGTATCATTAGCAAACTTGCATTCGTCTCCTACATCCAGATCGCTGATGTTTACCTCCTCCCCTACACATCTGTTTATGATTGTCATCCACTGGAGAGGTCTGGTGACATCGAAGATATACAGTCAGTGCTTCAGATATTCTCTGGCTGGTCTCAGTCATACAGGTCTTTGTACTTCCTTATGTACCGACCTTTCAGGCATCACATGCACAGCACAGGCATTTCTGGTCTGGTACCTCGTGGCGATCATGGGACTCAGCATCATTTACTTCAGTGATCTCCAAACTTCTTTGATTGCACACCCCATCAGTAAAAGTTTTTGAGCACAGCCCCCCAATATATGTATATTTATTTATTTATAAACTAGTTACATATGCTACTTACTAACATGTTATATACATAAAAATAGAAAGGATGAGATGAAAATGAAACACTTATTAAAAATTATTTTTAAAATATTAATAGTACAAAAGCATTTTCTTCCCACGCCCCAATGGTTTGCCTTGCGCACCTCACTTTGGAGACCACTGGTCTACTTCATCCAGAGGCATTGCTCAGCACTATGCCAGTTATGCACTGCAAAGGTCCCTGTCATGTACCTGGAGTATCAAGAACTTTCTGAAGATATGAATTTCCTGAGTCTAGATTAACTTCAGGGACGCTATCAGCATGGCCTAACTTGCCTCTTGGTCCTCTATAGCCTTTCTTAGCTTTGAGAGAGCTGAAGAACTTTCTAAACGGATGTAGAAAGTAAACCCTGGAGTGGTCTCATCCATTTGACCTCTCTGAGCAGTCTTTGGCCTGATCAAGCCACTAAAACTCTCTGAGACTTCATCTTGAGCATTACCTTGAAATTCTTCTGCAGAAGGGATCCTGAGAACCATCTGATTTTCCTGCAAAGTGGCATGTCAGAGGGACACAACCCTGGACTGAAAAGTTGCTGCCCAAGCTGGCAGCATAGACACACTCCAAGGGTGGAGTTAACTTGCCTTAACACAGGTGTCTAGTGGTATTTGAGACTGCCTATGGTAATGAAGACTTTCAAATGAGTCTGACACAGGACTTGTGGGGTAGTCTCAGCTTCTCACCCCCTGAAGCAGCATCTGGAGGGCAGGTGGGATCCCCGAGTGTGCAAAAACGTCACTAAAGGTCCGTATTCAGACGTCAGTATTCAGGCAATGGAGTCCTCCTGCCTCTGGTGTCTTCCACGTCGGTGCCCCTATGTTTGCGAGGTGCCTAAGTTCCGATCTTCTGATCCCCCAGCTGTTTGGGGGAGCGCTGGTCAATACAGCCACTGAGGCCAAGAGAGAGTTTCAGGCCACTTTAGAGGAGGCCTGCATTTGATCAGATTAATTAATCTGCTGGCTTAATTGACTTCACAAAGTGGATCCGGACTGACTGTAGCAGGGGTTGAGACACCCACCTCACAGACACAAAGCTTCACTGAACATGCCTAAATCCAGGTCTGCATCTGCAGCTGATTTCCCCCTGAAACTGAATCAAAGCTCCACAATGGTGATATTAAAGATACGTAAGATGAATCATATCCACTGCTGTCTAAACATTTTACCTCTTGGAATGAACCATAAGCCTGATCAATTGAATAAGCCAAGGAAGAAGGCATTTCTGTGACAAACAATTACACTCCCAGAAGACCACAAAGGATCTTTCTAGGGAGATCATCACGTGTCATCCTGGGAAGGCAGAAAGCTAGAATAAACCAAATCAAATAGCACTGATGTAATGACTCACACGGGAAAAGCTCCAAGAAAAAGCTAGGCCAGTATCCCTTAAAGTAATTGCAAAATGGAAGCAATGTTAATGGCACTAAATTAAGCATTTTCTTCTTCTCCTCCTTGAAACGTGGACTTCTGTAGCTGAGTGGGGTAATGCAGTGCTTTTGGGCACTAGCAGGGTCTTAGCTGTTTCCTCTGCCAAGCACAATGCGGCTGAAAGTGGGCTTAATCACAGCTCTGCAGTGATAAGGGGAGGGATCTGAGAGCCATTGTTTGCCAGAACTGGTGTCTTCCTGAGGGAACTGGATCTTTCACAGAGAAGATTCAGGTGAGAAACAGAGTTTGTGTAAAATAGCAGCTCAGATCCACCACGTCCTTTTTCTTCCGGCCAGCCAGCCAACCAGAAATGCCTTTTTCCCTCGCACGAGTGGTCAGGGTTGTCTCTCTGCAATACTGCTTTTTCCTTTGCCACCTTTGAAGTTGTCTGTCCCATCACCACCCCACAAGGGCACGTCCTGGCCCAGCCGTGTCCTGCTCAGATGATCCAATGTGACAAAAATCTCCACATTTCAGCCCTCAGGCGTTTAGCAGGCACAAGGCAAATGCTTTATCTGAGGTTCAAGAGGACGGAAAGGAGAGACAGGGTGTAAATAGGCTGGCTGGCGTTGAGTCCTTCTAAGGATCCTGAGATAGCTTCACGTTGGTACTGAAAACCCACATGATCTCCCCTTGGATGCTGTGATGCGTCTGTTTCTGAAAGGCTGGGTAAATCGTTTGGAAAGGCAGTTGTATCTACTTGCTGGCTTGACTGGAAGAGGCTGAGGGAGAGGAGGGACGGCAATTCCAGCCAGCAGGGATTGAGATCTACATTGCGTGCCCCACCTATAATCTTGCTCAGGCTGTTTCAAAGACAATCATCTCATTCTCACCATCAGGCGTTTCATCCTCTTCCCAAGAAGGCTACACACACAAGCAAGTTTGAACATGCTTTTATTGGTGGCCAGAAAGCAGAGCAGGAGGTAGCGCTGTTGGGCAGTAGCGGGAGGAAGGGAGTAATGTGAAACTGTGTGTACTTGGGACCTGCGGTTTTGCCTTGCCACGGGGACATTCCTTGGCGCAGAAGCCTGTGCCTGTGACATGAGGGCATCCCTGACTCCACTTCAGATGCCCCCGCAAGCCTCTGAGCATCAGCAGATGTTTGATGCGTTGTGGAAATGGGGCACTGAGCATTTTAGTCAGAGGAGGAAGAGTCAGGGAGGTCTTGGAGAGCAAACTTCCTCAGCTCTTTACGTATCCAGGGCTCAAAATGGGACACTCTGGTAAATACATTAGGCAAGATGCGATCTTTCCCTCCATAAGAAACAATGCCATGAGCCTTCCCATTGCAGACTAATGGGCCACCAGAATCACCCTGTGAGGTAAAAGGAGTGGGAGGGGTCAGACATGTCAGAGCACAGCTCCCCCTGCCCTAAGGAAGAAACTGGGCCCTCTTGCCTCCTTCCGTGTGAAGAACCTTCTCTTTTGACCATCTCCCTCCAGACCCAGCTCTGCAGAGCTTGTAGCTGCCTTACTACTCCTCTAAGCTGATCCGGGAAGCAATTCAGGCCTGGAGGCCATCTGAGATTCAAAAACTGCCTTCACAACCCTGAAAAGGAGAATCTGGTCCTACTTTAGACACGTGGGAATATCCGAGCCGTCCCACTTGTGTCGGGAGGATATGACAAAGGATTTACATGAGATCTGGAGCCTGCTGGAGCAGTGGCTAGGCTGGGTAGAATATCCCCAGGTATGTAAAAAGGCACACAATGCTGACAACTTGCTGGGCAACTGCACCCCAGTTCAGTCAGCATGTCAGTCTCAGAGCTCCTGAGAGGAACCTCAGCACATCATCCTGAAGAATCTAGTTCATTTTAATCCCCTTCATCCCCGGCCTGAGAACCAACCTGACTGCATAGTCCCAACCTCATCCCAAGCTTGGAGCCCAAAACAACACTTACACGGAAAGTTGATTTTTTGCCATCCTCATCACCAACACAGATCACAGACGGCTGCAGATGTTTTCTTTTGAAAGACTCCTCACACACTTTCTCTCTCTGCACCTTCAGGTCCACCTCCATCAGCACACTAGTCTTTTCCTGTGTCGTCGATGTCCAGCCCCAGCCAGCCACTTTGCATAGAGTTCCTGGTTTCACACGCTCGTTGTGGCTTGGCAGTTGGATCGAGCTCACTGCCTTAGTCAGCTTGGCCCTCGGCTTCAGCTGCCAAGCAGAGAGGACATAGGGTTAGAGCAGGCAAAGGAATGGGAACAAGTTCGTGGGGTTGGGGAAGTGAGCCGGGGGAGATCCCTTGGGCAGCAAAGATGTGTGAGGGCATACCTTCAGCAGCATGATGTCATTTTCAAGGGTAGCCTCTGAATAGCTGGGGTGGATGACCCAGTGGCCAACCTGGAATTTCTGCCAGCTCGGCTCTCTCTTATTTATGTTGTGGGCTCCCAGGGTCACGGTGATATTCACTTTCCTGCCAGAAAACACCAACATGTTCCAGCTGCACTGACCACAGCCACATGGCCCCCATGTTAGGTGGTTTGAGGGAGGTGGTGGTGGGATCTGTCTCCCCAGAGATTAGTTCTCAGCAAGTTGCCCTCTGTAGCCTGGGTTCCTTCCACAATTCAACTGAGGGTCCCACGTCCCATGCTGACGTAGGTCTGAGGTGTCCCATTCTGAAGACAAAGGGGAAGCAGGGAGTGGGAGACACAGCCTCTCTTCTCCAACAGTAGCTCTGAGCCATGGTAGGAACCATGGACCGGGAGACCACTGCCAAAGAGTCCTGTCCCAGGCACACAGCCCCCGCCAGGCAATTCTTGCCACTCACAGGGGATGGCTGGGCTCACAGAGAGCCCTGCTGTGCCTGAAGAGACACAGAGTACTCTCTCACCCCAGACCAGGACTGTGGCTCTTCATGACTGTGGGAGACTTGAAAAAAATCCCATGTACCACAAAGACAGGGCCTTACCTTTTTCCAGCCACACAGTGAGCTGCTGAGAGCACTGCATCTGGGCGAAGGAGGAACCCTCCGCATTGAAATATAGCGGACTCACTTCCAATTTCTAAATAAGCCATGTAGGGCCTGGAGTGGGGCTTAGCTTCCCGTCCGCCAATGATCCTTCCTGGAAGAGAGATGAGAAGTGTTAATAGCACATATGCCACTATTTCCCGTCAAGTTCGGAGCTGCATGAGGAGAGAGGGTCATCCTCTGATGTCATACGCCAATGATGCCAATAACTCTCCTTCCTTGGGCTGTCCAAAGCATTGCTTATGCACAATGGAGAGAAAAACAAGCAACACTTCCTGGGGATGACTCACCACAGCTGACTCTGGATGTCTGAAATGCTAGCAAAGGGCACTGTGCTAGTACCTGTAAGGCGTCACTGCTGTCAGGCACAGTCTGAGCTGAGACATATGAGTAGAGTAGAGAGCAGAGATATGAGAAAAGGCAAGGCAGGTACCAGACAGCTTTCCTACTCGGTGCCCATTTCTGCCCTTGCATGTCCTCATCTAAATCCCCTCTCTCTGTACTCACCAGCCCCGGCCCACGGGACAAGGAGAAAAGCACTTGTCAGCAGGAGAAGCAGCATCTTCTACCGCTGTCCCAAAGAGCCAAAGCAGTTGTTACGGCCAGGCAGGAGACAGGTACAGAATGGCAAGCTATATAGACGAAGTTTGGAGCTGAAACAGGAAACCGCAGCCGGCTTTCAGCTTGTGTCATTTGCTGCTTTTGTTCTTAGAAACCACAGACTGTGGTTTGCTCAGGGGTTCATGTCACTATCTTTCATTTTTGGTGCCATCTCCTCCAAAATCTGGAGAGATGTGTGCTTGTTCAGAGCACCCAGAATGCTCAGTACCCAGGCAGCAGTGAGAGGAGTGGGATACGTCCAGTCAAGTGCATATCTCATTGGACACCCTTGGCGAGAGCCTCCTTGGATCCTAGATATGGGTTGTTTTGGGTTTTTTTTGTTTTTTCCTTTTCTGTTTTTCCCTGTCCCCTGATAGGAGCAGTGAGAGCTGAACAGGGCTAGGCTGAGATCCTGGTTCTTATCGGAGGGGCTGACTGCCATCAGAGGTGCCCTTGGGATATCAGAAATCACCTGTCAGAGTAGCTAAGGCACAGGACCCGCCGGAGACTCACAACCTTGAGCACAATTGTTCTTATCACTAGTGAAAGATAAGCTGGTTTTCCATCAGAGCTTACTCATGACACCGAGTGATAGACTCACGCAGGCGAGCAAGGACCTCAGGAGGTCATTCGGTCCAACCTGATGCTCAAAGCAGGGTCAGCTATGAGGTCAAAACTGCCCTGTGCTTTATTCAGTCAGGTCTCGAAAACCTCCATGTGTCTGGGAGCAACAAGAAGGGGCAGCTTCCTGAGTGAAAGGGAGGGAGTAGCCAAGAGAGAGAACAAGGCAGGCAGAGGCAGTGGCTTTGCCAAAAGGGCCCCAGTCCCTTAGTATTCCTGTGACAAGAACAAGGGAAGCCTGGGGATAATAGTCAGGGTCAGGTGAGGGTCCAGATGATCAGACAAGTCCATAGGGATGAGGAAAGTCTGAGGTCAAGCTGGGAAGTCAGTTCATGGGCGCATGTCCCGATCAGCAGGTTACATGGCCAGGCAGAGGCATGGCTGAGACACAGCTGGAGCTGGAGCTCAGGTGGGGACCTGATCACCCAACCTGTTTTTACCCATCCGGTTGTCCACTCACTCAGATCATAACGTCCTAATCCAGACAGAAGAATATCCTGGCAGACAGTGTGAAAAGCCTTGCCAAAGTCAAGGTAAATGACACTCACCGCTCCCCCCGTCCGTAATGCCATAATTAGGGAAGGCAATCTCATTGATCACGCCTGTTTTACCCTTGGTAAATGCATGCTGACCGTTCCAATCCCTTTCCTCTCCTCCATGTGCCCTAATGTGCATTGCAAGAGGACTTACTTGCTCCATGATTTTTCCAGACTTCTTAGAAAAAGTCTGCTTCTCCTGTTTGCTGGCTTTCACCTTTCGACCTTTTCATTCTTCTAGAGCCTGCCAGCACGACATCTAATCTCGGTTAATCTGCTTCCTGGAAGCTTTTTAACCGCACAGCTTCTGTCCCAGTGAGAGATAAAGCAGAAAGCTGCAAACCACTTTGCTTTCTGTGATGTGTGCGATTGTGTCATCAGAGGAACACAGGCCCAAACTGAGGAGACGTTTCAGACAACACCAAGCCGCAGCACTGAACGATAATAGACACTCGAGCAAACCCATACCCCTCCTCAGCCTTCTGATGTTTCCAGCAAAGTGCTGATGTTCTCTGCAATTCCTCTCTTGGCTGGTAACTCAAACAGCTGTAAAGTAAGAGACTGTGTCTTCCCAGGCAAGAAGATACGCTGCAAGGCTTGTGACCTCTTGAATGGGCCTGTGCAACCACGCTACTGAGCACATGGGCTGGAGCATGTCCGGGCTCTGCTTGGTGGTGCCATTGTAGAATTATTGTTCCCTGCACCCATGTATTTTTCTGTTCCAAATATCGGAAGGGTCGGAGTGGACATGCTTGTGTTGCAGCTTACCAGAGCAATGTTTTGAAAGGTGAGCACGGAGAATGTGTACTGCCTCTCTTGGGATGTGTCAGGAGGCATATGGGAGGCGACTGAGGCCTCAGGACCCACTCAGACAAGCACAGAGGACTGTGAAAAGCAGAGGGACACATACCTGAGCCGTGCCATTCACACCAGCTACCCGGAGGCATCCCTGGAACTGACTGCTCCGAGACTCACAGGGAAATCTCAGCTTGGAGGTACCTGGTTGATTTGCTGTAAAGCACAGACTGAGCGTGCACCCATGCTTTGTGGGTGCTCAGAGTACCAGAACCTGGGCATGAACTGGAGGTTACCTTCCATGAAAATGAAGACACATGGTCTGTCCCTTGCCATGAGTGGAGCAGAGTGTACCAGAGGTAGATGGCTTTTAAAAGACTGAACTTCAGCAAGGTGAATCCAGGCACATCTTTCCACTGCTGCAAATGAATCAAAAGGCAAGTGGTCATCAGAAGTACTGACGGAGGACAGGACACCGTTAAGGCGCTGAGGGAGTGCAGCTGATACCCAGCAGAGGCAGAGACCTCCTCCCCTGGTTGTGATCAGAAGGGACAGTTTCACTGCTGATGCCTGTGAGTGGCGGAGCAGTCCGTAGCTTTGGCAGAGGGCGCAGGTGAGAGACTGAGAAGACAGAGCTCCGAATGGGACTCCAGGTTCTGCTGCCCTCGGGCGAGTACCCTTCCTGGCTTTTCACATACCTTTTTACAGCTCTCCTGGCTGCAGCACAGTGCCTTTAGTCACTGAAACGCTACCCGTTTCTTCACACTTCTAAATTGTCCAGGCCTCTGCCTTTCCAGGGACTGCAAGGGGTCTGGCTCCCCTGTTCCCGCAGAGGGCGTGCATCCAGCCATGCCCACAACAAGTCCCTCACCAAAACACGGAATTCAGACTCCGAAGTCGCAGTGCTGCAGTGGTACCTTCATTGAAGGCAATCACAGGAGCCAGAAAATTAGGACAAATGTGTTTGACTCTCATTCCCGCTAAAATGTGAGAGGTGGCCAGGTGGCCTCCCAGGTTTCCATGCAACATTAACTGTTAGGATTGGGGGTACATGGAGGAGGAAGAAGGGTCCTTCCACTGCGTCTCTGTGCTTGGCTTTGGGCTTCGTCCGAGAAGCAGGGGACACTGTCTTTCCACAGCAACACAACTGACGGCTAAGCTGAGAAGCCAGCTCTGACCTGTAGTTTCTCTGACATGACTTTGTCTTTGATTTTGGCCCCTTGCAGGCTGAGGAACTTTACTGCCTGCAGGCTGAAGGGACTTATTACGGGACACCAGAAGCAGCATTTGGGGATTGTACAAAAGATACTATGGGATGTTTAAAGCAAGGGTCAAAGGTGGGGAAAGGGAAGGACCAAGGCGGCCTGCGGAGAAACGTGTGTGGGAAAGGGGGGAAGAGGGGATGAAAGGAGCTGGTCGTGTATAAACAGGCAGCTTGTCGGTGCAGTTGACTGGCCATGTCTTGTCTTCTCAGGAAACTACATGTCTCTAATGTTTTTGAGAATGAGTTCTCTAAGCCCCAAGCCCATGAGAAGAGCAGGAACCATGACTCTGTCGCAGCGCTTTGGGAACTGACAGACCACATATACGTGCTGCATGAGGCTTGCTTTGAAACCCTACAGGAAAACCTGACTGCTCAGAGGTTAAACCTGAGTGCTCAGATTGGTTAAAGGTTGCTTAAAGATTAAAGCCTTGTCTGAGTGCCAGCAAGCAGAGTGGGGACCATGAGTCACCCGGCTCCATGTGGCCGGGGTGTCAGGAACTGGAGAGGCCAGCCAGCCTGCCTGAGTAGGGTAAGAGACTTGTAAAGCAGGTATGGAAGTGGCCTAAATTTTGGCTTGGTACCAGACATACTCCAGGGTTCAAGAGCTGGCTACTGAAGGAACCGGCAGGACCAAGCCAAACACTGCAGAGGCCATGAGGTCGGGACATCACCTGAGACACCCATTTGCGTGTGTGTGGCTGAGTGTGTGAGGCAAGTGGAGATTGGAGGCTCCAAAGGCCAGCTGCTGTGTAGGCCGAGTGTCTAAGGCTGGTTACGGGGGGACACATCACACATACGTGTCTGTGCATGTGTTTGTGTGCGCAAGTGGGTCTGTGTCCCGGCAGCTGGAGTGGGGTTGGGGACCGTAGGGGCTTGCGTGCACAGGTGCCGGCAACTGGGAGACCTGGGATCCAGAGCGGCTACTGGGTCAACTGAGTACCTCAGCGAAGCTGTGGGGAGATTCCCAGTGTGCCCGTGTGCAGGGGGTTGCTTGTGTTTGTGTGGGGGTGGTAGGTTGGTGTGGGTGAGGCAGGAGGGTCTGTACCAGCATCCGTAGTGGTGCTGGACCTCAGGGCTCGCATGCCCAGGTACCAGAAACTGGGGATGCAAGGGCAGGCACTGCACACCCTGAGTGTCTAGGGCAGGGACTGGGAGATCTGTATTGTATGTGCTTATGTATTTATGTTTACACTCGTATGTATGCCCCACTGACAGACCCTCATCCTGATCAGCCAGAGGTGAACCAGTTGAGGCTGCTGGTGCCGTCAGCGTTTGCAGAGTGTTTCTATCCACACTGAGCTGTGTGGCCAGCCTTCAGATATAGTGCTGCTTGGGGTGCAGATGTGAATGTGCCTGGAGGGGCCCCGCTGCTCTGGGGCTCCCTGGCAAGAGCCACTGCTGCTGCCGCTCACAGTCCCTGGGCTGGGCCCTAGGTCCGGTCTGCAATGGCCCCTGCAGCTTGGCGTGAGGTGTCCTCTGGGTCCCCAGCTCTCCGGACACTGCTGTCTCCAACAGCTCTCTCTGCTTTGGCATGAGAGGAACCAAACTTTGGGCATCCATTCGGAAGTGGCAGTAAATTGGGCATTGCATGAGATCTTCCATTTACTCCTCCCTTCTCTCACCTCAGCTCTCATCACGGACCTTTCACTGAATGTTTCAGATTCCTTCCACCAGCACTCCCCAGGGAAGCCCCTGTCCAACGCAGAGTATGCCCTTGGAGTCATCCTAGGCTTATAAAAATAATTATTAAATTTACGATATTGATTGTACTAACATAGGTGTAGTAAACGAAAAGACTGCATGGAACTCTCATTCAACATAAGTTCTGGATATAACTGCGTCAAGCCATTTAGTTATGTGAATTCTGTGTTCAAACACAATACAAGCAACTTAGTATGAGGTTTCCTAAGTTCAAGGGAGGAATGATCAATGCATGCAGATCCCTGCAGACTGATGCACATTGATATGGTTTGGGTTGGTTTTTTTTTAATTGACAGCGTCTCTCTCATAGCAGCGAGCAAGCAAGCATGAAGACAGCAGTCACTTATTCTTTTTCTTTATGTAACAGTGCTACTAAGACTTGAAGATCAAACCTCAGCTCCCCCGGATGAGAGCAACAATACTCTTTGAATGCTTTAAAATGCTTCCAGTACCTGGACCCTCAGTAGCTTCTCTCTTTCTCTCCCAGCTTCGTATTCCACCCGGTCTGCCCTTTCTTTCCTCTTCTTTTCAGCAGAAAACAGATGGAGATGTCTTCTGCACAGATGGGAAGCTTGTTCCCCGGAGGGACATAGAAGTGCAACAACATGCAGCTGTCCTTGCTAGCCGTGGCATGGAAATGTCAGAAACACAGGACCTATATGCATCTGATCTCTGAGCCACTTCTAAGAGACAATTGTCCTGTGTAGTACAGCACACTGGGAATATCTCATCCACTATTTATTTATGCATTCATTTCTTTATTATTTATTACAATCTTAGCCAAACAAAAAAGAGTGAACAAGTGAAACTTCATGGAAAATGTTGCCTACATTCCTTTCTATGCTAAATGAGGGTCAAGAGTGTAAAGCACAGTCGTTACTGTTTTTCAGAATACACCAAATAAATACACTATTAATGGCTTTGGCACCAGCGTGTCACTAGTTCCTACGCATTCTTCCCACGGTGGATGGAAAAAAATATATAATTCCTTAATTAAGTATTTGTATGAAAAGAAATGGATTCTAGTGTGTAAGTTACTTTTAGTCTCAAAAGCAGGCCTGGCAAGATTAATCATAGAATCATAGAATCAATGGTTTGGGTTGGAAGGGACCTTAAAGATCATCTGGTTCCAACCCCCTGTGCCATGGGCAGAGGCACTTTCCACTAGACCAGGTTGCTCAAAGCCACATCCGACCTGGCCTTGAACACTTCCAGGGATGGGGCATCCACAGCTTCTCTGGGCAACCTGTTCCAGTGCCTCACCACCCTCATAGTGAAAAATTTCTTCCTTATATCTAATCTAAATCTACTCTCTTTCAGTTTAAAGCCATTATCCCTTGTCATACCACTATCTGCCCTTGTAAAAAGTCCTTCTCCAGCTTTCTTGTAGGCCCCCTTCAGGTACTGGAAGGCTGCTATAAGGTGTCCCCAGAGCCTTCTCTTCTGCAGGCTAAACAACCCCAACTCTCTCAGCCTGTCCTCATGGGAGAAGTTGTCCAGCCCACTGATCATCTTTGTGGCCCTCTGGCCTCGCTTCAACAGGTCCATGTCCTTCTTATGTTTGGGGCCCCAGAGCTGTACGCAGTACTCCAGGTGGGGCCTTACAAGAGCGGAATGAATAACCTCCCTCGACCTGCTGGTCACGCTTCCTTTGATTCAGCACAGGACACAGTTGGTTTCCTGGGCTGCAAATGCACATTGCCGGGTCACGTTGAGTGTCTCATCAACCAACACTCCCAACTCCTTCTCCTCAGAGCTGCTCTGTATCCATTCTTTGCTCAGCCTGTATTTGTGCTTGGGATTGCCCCGATGCATCTGCAAGACCTTGCAATTGACCTTGTTGAAATACATGAGGTTTGCACGAGCCCACTCTGCAGCCTGTCAAGGTCCCACTGGATAGCATCCTTTCCCTCCAGCGTGTTGACCACACCACTCAGCTTGGTGTCATCGGCTAACTTGCTGAGGGTGTACTCAATCCCACTGTCCGTGTCGCTGTTAAACAGTGCCAGTCCTAATACCGACCCCTGAGGAACGCCACTTGTTGCTGATCTCCACTTGCACATCGAGAAATTGACTGCAGCTCTCTGAGTGTGGCCATCCAACCAATTCCTTATCCACCAAGTGGTCCATCTGTCGAATCCATGTCTCTCCAATTTAGAGACAAGGATGTCGTGCAAGACAGTGCCAAATGCTTTGCACAAGTCCAGGTAGATGACATCTGTTGCTCTTCCCTTATCCACCCACGCTGTAACCCCGTTGTAGAAGGCCACCTAATTTGTCAGCTTTACTGATATCAGTGTTATCAAGGAGGGAAAATGAGGAGAAACTTCTCCCCCTAGAGGCAAATTAGCTACCAAACCTGTCTGGGTCCCACTCCACTGGGTATTTGGCTAATTTATTGCAGGTCATGACTTCAGTGCTAAACTAAGTTGCCACCACTTGGCTTCTCCTCTTGGGGCATGCTTTCAAACTCATTCTCAGCTACACTCATGAGGGAGGAGAAATCTCCACAGGAAACTACCTTGACACATGGGGCACGTTTTAAGATACTGTTTCAGAAAGGCTTGTGAACACTGTTTGTGCCCCTGATGAAAGGTGAGAATTTGAATCCTTTGTTGCTGGCCCCTTTTCTATTTTCTTTACCATTTTCTCTTTTGTATGTTCTTCACTGGGTCTAATAATGCAACAATGAGTTATGTTCCATGTTCCATCTTTGTCTGACTCTTTCAGTGTCATGTCATAGGTAGACTAACTGTTACAGTTTTAAATTAATATTTTCGTGTCATAAATGTTTATATCACCATCTTCAATTCGATGGAAAATGAACAGAGACTTGCTCCACACTTATTCATCCCAGTAATACCTTAATATTGTATGAAACACATGACAAGTGGAGATATATTCAACCCCAAATTAGTCACCTAATTCTGA